>NC_139939.1:7204317-7376817 GCF_963454915.1 Gymnoscopelus microlampas
AAGCACTGTGAATTGTTGGCATTACATTTAGTTTGACTTGGTTCCACAGATACATTTTGAGAAAATAGCTACAAGCTCACTACGCCTTGCACCGCGAGGCGTAGTGAGCTTGTAGATTGGCTATTTTCACAATCCTCTTTCTTAGGTAATATTTGTCAATTTGGTATTAAAAAGTCCTTAAATTGTCACTTTAGAAACGTGAAACAGAAATGTGCAGATACCCTGTGTACTTATACTGTATTTTGTTTTTTGTTTACTGTTGAGTGAGCACAAATGTTGCACACTAAGCTAATCATCTGGGGACCTCGAAAAATTATTTAGGGACCCCCAGTTTGGGAACCACTGGTCTAAACGAAATTAGATTCACATCATGTGAATGTAATTTCCAGCAGTGGGGGGTAGAGTGGCCGGGTAGAGTGAACTTTCCCTCAGAGTTAGTTTCGAAGTGTCCTTGAGCAAGACATTGAACCCCTTTGTTCCCGATGAGCAGGTTGGTGCCTTGCATGGTTTCCTCCACCATCGGTGTATGAATGGGTGAATGTAATGCACAATCTATGTAAAGCGATTTGGATAAAAGCGCTATATAAATGCACCATTTATCATGAACTCTACATTAGTTACTTTAGAAAGTGACCTTTGTGGATTCAAAGCTCCAGAAGATTCTGTCTTCATCCAGGATGAGTTGTTCATCTCCGGAGGCTGACTTCTTGACCACACCCACGTTGTGAACCTTCACGCTTCCATCAGGGAGCCACGCCCAGTTCATGACATCATAGATCGGTAAAGGATCACCGTTCTCATCAAATGATACATCATCGCCAAATGACGTGGTGAAGTTGACCTTTTCCATGTAATGGACAAGCTGGAATTTTGAGATGAGGAAAATTATGAAAAATAAATAAATACTGTGTACGATATGCACTATAGCAGCTGTTCCCAACCTGTGCGGCGGGGGCCCACTGGTGGGCCATGAGGATATTGCAAGTGGGCCCCCAAATAATTGGCAAAACACAAAGATTTTATTGCTAATATAACATTAAATATTTAATAAAATGTATATAAAGTCATGGAAAACTCATCTTTACAAAGTGAGTTTTCATTGTGATACCGATAAATTAAAGTATGTTAGTTAGATAGATTTATAGATTCAGTGATCATTCAAATAAACATGCTCTGAAAATGTGTGCGGCCCACCCATCTGACCACTTAACATGGCAGTGGAATGGCTGCCGTGGTAAGTGGGCTGACGGGTGGGCTCGGCTTTCGAGATTTTCAAGTGAGCCCCTGGCTGATCCCAAAAGGTTGGGAACCGCCGCTCTATAAAATGATAACTATCACAATATAGAGCTTTAACTTTTCAACAAAGAAGTATCCAAGTTAGCACTCCAAACAACGATGAATGGACATTTACTGCCAGACTATACATCCACTAATAATTAAATACATTATACAAACTCTGCATGTAGCGTTGATTTCAACTTGTTGAAAGTGTGTGTGGGTGTGGGTGTGTGCGCGCGCGAGCGATGTGTTTGTGTGACGAGCATACATGCGTATGTCAGACTGCTCCTCCTACCTGCTGAGTTACCCTGCGTTTTAACAGCGGGCAACTCTGGGCGACGTCGCCCAAAAATATAATGAAAGTCGCCCGGAGTTGCCCGCTGTTAAAACGCAGGGTTACCCTGCGTTTTAACAGCGGGCAACTCCGGGCGATGCCGGGCGATATCGCCCAAAAAGATAAAGAAAATCCATCTTTCATCGCCCCCCCGCCCACTTCGCCCGATCGCCGGCTCTCATAGACTTTCATTATATTTTTGGGCGACGTCGCCCGCTGTTAAAACGCAGGGTGAGAGGAGCTGCAGTCGCTCGCCTCTCATTGAAAATGAATGTCCTTAATGTAACAATCTGCCTAAAGCCTTCTGTATGAAAAGCTTGACTGTTTATGTCCATTCGTCGGATTGACGTTCGTTTTATTGAACTCAGTGATTTTCCGCGACTTTCACTTTCACTTATGTCCGTCAAGTCAAACGAGAGTAACACTTGATTCCGGACGGTTGGCCTTCAAAATAAGAGCGTGTGGCCCGTTTTACTTTAGGTCAGAGAAATTCAAAATAAGAGTGCACTGACTTGCTTTTTTTAAAGAAGAAGAATGCTCAGTTTTCATTGTTGCTACACTTAGAATATCAAATAAAAAGTGTGAACCAAAAAAATAGGATACTTAAAGTTAAGAGTGATACTGACTTGTTATAGAAGTTTTTTGAAGAATGCTTAGTTTTCAATGTTGCTACACTTAGAATATCAAATAACAAGTGTGGGAACCCAATAGCACTTAAATAGTGATATTTACAGGTTTTTTTTTAATTATTTGACGTTGCAACACTTAAAATATATAATATGACATTTTAACGGTAATGTGTATCGTATATCGTATCGATATCGCAATATTTGATGGACTCATGGTGTAATGGGCTACCTGGCCTGAGAAACGTAAGGAGGAAAGAAAAAGCAAGGCCTTACTTCTGGTCATTATTTGGGTAGAACACACATATTTTGAATGCCTTCGGCAGACTTCAAATGAGCCATTTTAATCTAGATTAATCTAGATTAACTCCAGGATTGCAGATAGATTAATCTATATTAAAAAAAAAAAAAAAAATGCCCACCTCTAATATATATATAATATATATATATATATATATATAATATATATATATATATATATATATATATATATATATATATATATATATATATATATATATATTTTTTTTTTTTTTTTCCCCAAAATTTTGCTTCTGGGGGTCCCTGGAACAAAATATTTTGAGATGGGGGGTCCGCGGCCAAACACATATCATTTTTGGGGGTCCTTGACATGAAAACGTTTGAGCACCACTGACATAGCAACAAACGTTTTTTTTAGCGGTGCCAGCCGCTCTACATTTGACTATGTCCGTCCGTATGTCCGTTTGTCCGTTTCAGCACAGATGTCCGTTTGAGCACGGGCTTTAAACAGCTATAACTCCAGTTCGCAGCATGCCAGCAAGTCCAAATTTGGTATGTGGACTTAGACCACCAATAGGGACGAGCATTGCTTGCTGAAGCCCCGCCCCGCCCTATTATAGCGCCACCAGGAGGCCACTGGCTTTAAACAGCTATAACTCCAGTTTGCAGCATGCCACCAAGTCCAAATTTGGTATGTGGACCTACATCACCAATAGGGACGAGCATTAATTGCTGAAGCCCCGCCCCGCCCTATTATAGCGCCACCAGGAGGCCACTCATCAAAGGCACCGCTTCCTTCACACAGGGTGCGATTTTTTTTTTTTAAACTGTTTTAGAAGACATTTTAGATGCGTTCCCGGATTGAATGGGTTAATATAACACCTGCCATGGCTGTATTGTCTGCAAACGGGCACAGCTGTTGCCAATGAAAGGCCCTCTTCCTGGCACACATTGCAACACGTCACTGAGGGCATGGGCCAGAGCGTACACAGCCTTGTACACATTGTACTCTATCCTGAGGTTAGACACATCCAGCAGTGTGCTTGCTGCTGTTCCTAGGTCCTCTTGTCCAGTACACACCCTTCCACCATTTTCCACCCACTCTGACGGAAGGGGTGCAAATTTGCACCGAAATGTGTGCTCCCAAAACTGCCTCACCTGACGAAACACAGTAAAGAAACATAAATAAAGCTTGTAAATGTTTGAGTAAAGACATCAGTGTGAAATTGCAGCTTAATACACTTAAAGGTAGGGTAAGTGATATGTTTTGGTTAAAACAAAAAATAAATATTAAAAAGTTAAGTCTCTATATTCTGATAGTAATCATGGCTATTGTTTGTTCAGTAACAGGAGTCTCCATGTCTCTCTAGCTCTTTAATACACATTTTCAGGCAGGTGACAAAATGTCAGCCAATCAGGAGAGAGTAGCCTACCTTTTGTTTTAAAACATTTATAGTGTATTTGTCTGCTCATTTATTTGTGTCACCACTTCCAATTCCACTTGTTTAATCTGTATCCTGACTGAGTTCTCCCGCCCTGAAAATGCATTTTCTGTTTAATAAAGAGCTGGAGAGAGATGGAGACTCCTGTTACTGAACAAACACTCCATAGCCATGATTACTATCAGAATATAGAGCTATTTAACACTTATTTTAACCAAAGGAAATCACTTACCCTACCTTTAAACCCCAGCATCCGTATTGTGGGGAAAGCTTTCGCAGAAAACAATAACTGAAACAGAAATAACAGAAAACAGAAAAGACACTTGCATAGAGCCCTGAGGTACTCCGCTCGACCATAATAATAATAATGGGGTTTAAAAATGGTTAGATAATAAATGAAACAAAAGACTCACTATGCTATTCCCATGACTGTTGTTGTCAGGGTCATTGTCAGGATGTATTTTCAACAAGAAGTCCTTGAGACCTGGTATCTCTCCACGACGGACTGCGATACCCAGGGTGCCTCTCAGGTACGGCATGAAGATGGGAGACTGGAGTTCAGTGTATGTCGTCCAGGACTCACTGGCCATCCATTGCAGACCTGTCACATTCTGCTTGACCACCTGTTGTGTTGAACAAAATACATCACTATACTGTATATTGTATATCGTTGCTGTTGGACGCAAACCGTTCAGGAAATGAAAAACAAAAAAAAAGAACCTTTGTTCCAATGGATCCAATCAATGTGGTTGTTATTTAGGCCAGTGGTCTTCAACAGGGGGTCCGGGACCCCTAGGGGGTCCTCAGAGCTACTATAGGGGGTCCGCCAAATCTTTGTGTGATAGGATTTAGTTTTTTACATTAACCACTTGAACCCTAGAATTCCTTTTCTGAGGGGAACATTAGCCGAAAATAGCAGATCTACAAGCTCTCAACGCCTCGCGCTGCGAGGCGTTGAGAGCTCGGCTATTTTTGGCAAAGAGGTATAGTTGTAGAGGGGAAAAAAGAGCAGACTAAGTAATCTGAAACACTAAGTAATCTGAAACAACGCCTCGCGCTGCGAGGCGTTGAGAGCTTGTAGATCGGCTATTTTTGGCAAAGAGGTATTGTAGAGGGGAAAAAAGAGCAGACTAAGTAATCTGAAACACAATTTTATACAATATAGACTATAGACTAGGGTCCCTGCTTCATCTCTCTCTCAGCTAGGGGGTCCTTGGCCTGAAAACGTTGAAGACCCCTGATTTAGGCACAAGATCTTGTGATACTTTTCATTGGTTCAATGTTTATACAACTCACAGACAGAGTTTTTAAGAATTGGTTTTAACGGTGAGATGTGAGAATGCTTATCGTGCACACAAGTACTGAGATCAAAAGCAAAATAAGAAAAAGTTGTAAAAAGTAAATACTCAATTGCTGAGCACTTAAATTGACCTAGAACAGGGGTCTTCAACAGGGGGTCCGGGACCCCTAGGGGGTCCGCCAAATCTTTGTGGGATAGGATTTTTCTTTTTACATTAACCACTTGAACCCTAGCATCCCTTTTCTGAGAAGAACTTTAGGCAAAAATATAGCAGATCTACAAGCTCACAACGGCTCACAGCGCGAGGCGTTGTGAGCTTGTAGATCTGCTATTTTTGGCAAAGAGGTACAGTATAGGTGTAGAGGAAAAAAAGAGCAGACCAGAGTTATATAGAGGGGGGTCCCTGCTTCATCTCTCTCTCAGCTAGGGGGTCCCTGGCCTGAAAACGTTGAAGATCCCTGACCTAGAAAGAGGGATTGCATTGCATTTGAAAAAAAAATATTGTTCTGAAATAATGTATTCACTTCAATATAGCTAATTTCGTATTCCTTATAAATTATGAATCCCATAATTAACATGTACTGTATAGATAACCCACAACCTCCTCCATGAGTTTAACCATGAGGCCCCGATAAGCAAATCCAATGACCACACGAGCTGTGGACGTCTTCATCACAGAGACAATCCTATGGAGTTCCGCTGGGTCGTGGTCCATGGGCACGACCTCCACGTACGCCAGACAGGCCGAACCAGACCGGGCCAGCTCAGACCGCAAGGATCTGGCAGCGTTGTGTCCATAGTCATTATCGATCAACAGCATTCCTACCCAGGTCCACCCCAACCGCCTCATTATCTGCAGCATAGCTCGCACCTGATCGGATAGAATGGAGGGATAAGTGTTTAGGCTAGATTATACACATAGTGAATCAGTGAGCTACACAGATTCCAGCACATTTTGCTGGGGACTAAACATAACAAAATAAAATGTTGTTAGCTTGTAGATCAGCTTTTTGTTATCTTGGAAACAATTCCATAAATTTGAAATATTTTGGAAACATTTTAAAGGAGTAGTTCCCCCAATAAATTACTTATTTTATATCAATTACACCATGAAGCCTTGAATTCATGGAGATTTTTGTGTTTTTGTCGCATTCCTAAGCCAATAATGTAATGACCGGGTCATCGGTCAATAGGAGACACAAAGGGTCTCCTAACAGATCAAATTATTGTCTCAGGAAGGGAACAAAAACATAAGAATCTCCATGAATTTAAGTAGGGGTGTGCCGATACACTAATTTCACCAAACGATACGATACGATATTTGGCTCACAACTTCGATACGATTTCGATACGATACACACTTTTTTTATTATGAAAATATATGGGGGAGTAAAAAAGTAAATGCAAACAAATAATTCTGTTTTTGCATTATTCAGACATGCAAACTTGTAGCTTTTCAGCTACAATAGCCGTTTTCAATCCAAATAGGGCAATAGTGTGACACCTGACCCCCCCCAAAAAAAATATGTTGTCACCCTTTTCACCTCGGGGCTGTTTGCATGCCTGATTATAATGATTGTAAAAAAAAAAAAGTAAAAAAAAAAAAAAAAAAAACGATTTTTTTTTTACCCCCAAAACGATACATATCGTCACGAAAACGTATCGCGATATATCGTGGGACGATATATCGGCACACCCCTAAATTTAAGGCTTCATGGGGTGTGTAATTGATAGAAAATAAAAAAGTTTTTTTGGGTGAACTACTCCTTTAACAAACCAAATTATCCCTGGCACAAACTATTTTCCGACAGGGGTCCATGGCCAAATACACATTGTTTGGGGGTCCTTGACATGAAAAAAGGTTTGAGAACCACTGTACCACTAGTGGCAGATCTATAGTCTATAGAGGTTTACCTGGAAGGCGTCACTTGGTATTGTTCTAAAGAAGGACAGGAACTGGTTCCGGTCACTCAGACAGGAGCAGGTGGCATAGTAACTGACCTGCAAAAGACACAAGACATATTTTCTCTGATATCGCTGTTGTCAGGCAGAAACCTCTCCATCTCCATATTTTCACTTTTTGTGTTTTTTCGCAAATGAATGCCCTACTTGAACATACTACATGCAGCGGCACACATCTGCAAGCGCCACGTTTCGAGCTTGTAGATCTGCTATTTGCCATGTTTGGATTTAAATCCTGAAAAGTAACAGTTTTGGACATATGAGGTTTCCACCCGACAGAGACGATGTACTCAGTTAGGTCCATGTGTTGTATGTATGTATTGTGATGATCAACACATAATGAGGTTACAACAATGTTATAATATAACATACATGGTAACAGTTGTGCAGAACATAATTCACATTTCTCTGTAATCGGCAAAGACTGACTGTTATGTTTTTATCATCAGTCAATCAAAGGTTACAATTTGAAATGAAAGTGTTGCTTTTCTGCTGCTTTATACCACACTGATTTAGTGATTCCGTTCACATGCTTTCAGGATAGAGGGGGGTGATTATATCACAGGATACTGTTATATTCTCATATTATGCTCATATTCTCTGTTTGCAGGGGACATTGTTACGACCACCAGAGACCGATCCTCCTCCTCGCTACTGCTACCCGCCTATATATGAGCACTCATCCTGGGCATAGAAGTGGAGCTGTGGAATGACGTCCTTAACTAATGATATATTACGCTTGGTTCAGTCATAGTGACTTCCCCATTCATTCATGGTGAGGATCAGGAGTTAATGTTGAGTTGATAGATTCATGATGAATGAATGTATGAGTTAGTCCTTAATTCAACATTAATTACATGTATGAATATGCATGCTCAAGTAAAGTGTGACCCGATATGTTTTTCAAGCTGTAAAAAGACAAAATGCTTTATTTATCACATTTTAGATTTGGAGAGAAACTAAATTAAGCATAAAATAAGTCAAAAAAAGGGGGTTCAAGTAGGAAACTTACCTGGGGCACTCTGTATAAACCTAGTATTCTAGCAATAGCAATAGAACTTGTTGAGGTAGAAGTACCCACAATCCCGAGCACTGGAGGGGACCCAACACATCTCTCATCCAACTGAAACCGCTTCTCTCTCCCGAGCAACGACAACGCTGCACGGAACGCAACTCCAAGCGTCACACAGGTATCATAGAGACTATACCCCAGGGTCACATTGGGCAGAAGGCTGCTGTTGCTGTTGATCTCATTAATGGCAAAAGCCATGGTCTGTGCGGACCTGAAGCCGTCGATGTCAAATCTAACACACATAATTCCACCTTGAATATTTATCTTGGTAGAAATGTACAACATCATCTGATCCTATGGAACAATCTATCAAAACAACTTACCTATTGTCTTTCTCATGGAATAAAGCAAAAATAAAATCTCATGACTGAAACATTTTGTCAGGCCAAGTCCTAATCTGTTTAGGAATCGATATGTACGATTAGGTTATTATCTTTCGAAACGTGTTCTTGCCGTTCTATAAAAACGCCAAACCAGATTCGCAGAATGAGGCTTTTATCTGAGACCATTAGGGTTCATGGAAGATGCTTTTGAACATGTATTCTATTCTTTATTCTATTGCTATACATACTCTTTCATTCTTAAAGAGATAGTTCACCCCCAAAATGATTTTTTTTCTATCGATTAGACACCCTCATGGATATTTTTTAGTTTTTGTTGCATTCCTAAGCCAATAATTTGATGACCGGCAGCGGTTCCGGTAGGAGACACAAAGAGTCTCATTTATGTCGGGTATGTTGTAGATCTGGTATTTTCGGTGCGCGACATGCCTCCATAAAAGACATGCTGGCTTCTATGGCATCCAAATGACTGAAATCAGACATGGCCACATGATCACGTTAATCCATGCTTGCTTGCTTGCATGGATTGTATTTGCAAGCAAGCATTTTGCGCTGCGTTTCGTCAGCAGTCAGCATTGGGGGTCTATACTGTATATCTGTGTATGTGTGATACTCACGGATAGCAAGTGGGCTCCTGTTGCTTGGAGGTGAAAGACAGCTCAGGGTGGACAGAGGAGAGGTGGATCTCAAACAGGCCACCCAGAACAAAGTCCCCAGCCTTGTAGACTCTGTTCAGATTAAAGTGTTCCTGTAACACACAAGAAGAGGAAGGTGAGGAAGACAAAGCAGAGAATGAAGAGAACAACATCAAGGTCAAGTACAGGTATGAAAGCAGAGAAGCCGTCATGACTGTCCTCCTCTGTCTAACACCCCTCCCCTTTCTAAATCCATATCCATTGTCAAGTTGCTACATTTTATACAGAGTGCTATGCCATCCCCTGTGCCACACTGACTATGTCATCTGTCCAGTGGTGGAAAAGGTTTTTTTTTTAGTAAAAGTAAAAGTATCAATACTGCAATGTAAGAAATATTCTGTTACAAGTGAAAGTTATAGTGGAGTAAAAGCACAATATTTACCTTTGAGATGTAGTGGAGTAGAAGTATAAAATTGTACTTGAGTACAGTACTTGAGCAAATGTAGGCCTACTTAATTACTTTACACCACTGAATCTGTCACAACCCATCTGGGCAGAGGCTGAATCCTTTCATATCAAAATAATATTGTGTGTGCCCTATAATGTGTCAGTCACACTATCTCAGTAGGGCAACACTGGCAACTGCCCACCTACTGTATGTAGATGATGCAGAAAAACAGTTAAAAACATAGAAGAGGCTGTCACCAGGTATGCCTCATGCATTCTGTCTAAAAGTCATGTCAATGTATCTTCTGTTGCAGACCATCTGCCCTTTAATCCCCTTTAGTTGTTGTTGGGCTAATTGTCACTTGATATTTATCCTCTGCATTGAGTCAATTTCAGAAGCAGCTTTATTACCAAACAAAACTCATTCGCATTTCTGACTATTACTAGTTGGCTGCCCTGGGTGATTTGAAACTTGTGCCTATGTCTCTAACAATTATAATCAAAAATATTTTCGGGGGCATATATTTATGGGGCATTTGAGAGATGTGTCTTCACTTTTTCCAGGTAAATTCGCTCATGCTCTGACTTTATACCAGATTTATGCCTTGTTGTGCGACGGGGTAACATACCTTGACGAAATGGCTGGTCTCACTACTGTCTTATACATCTTCCCTCTAACTCTTGCTGATACCCTTCTGTCCCAAATCACTCCTGACACTTTCCTCCATCCATTCCACCCTGCCTGCACTCTTCTTCACCTCTCTTACTTTGAATAGTTGACCCTAGGTATTTAAACTCCTTCACCCTCTCCACCTCTACGCCTTGCAGGGATCTCCATATAGGGGCATCAGGGACGTGCACAGATATACTCTAGGTGGTGCTAGAGCACCTGCCCTTTGCCCTCTTGACCAAAAGTGCCCTTTTGAAAAAAAATTAAAAAAAAGTTTTAGCCAAAAATAGCAGATCTACAAGTGTGGGCTTGTAGATCGGCCATTTTTGGCAAAGAGGTATAGGTGTAGAGGGAAAAAAGAGCAGACCAAGTAAACAAAAAAAAGTTTAATTTACTTGAGCACCTGCCCCTCAAAATGTATGTGCACGCCACTGAGGGGCATCCAATATAGGCACATAGAGATCCAGTTGTCCATAACACCGCCAATCTGACCAATATGCCCTTATATGTAACTATGGGCACATACTGATGACATTAGAGATCTTGATGGACATAAAGTTTAAGAAAGTAGGTAGCTGATATATTGCACTTTTACCTTAGCGCTAGGTATACTCTTGGTTGCTTGTTTTTGCAGAAAATGCACTTAAGACTTCTGGTGATTAGTAGTTTCGTTCCCTACCCATGTTGAATTCACTTATTGTAAGTCGCTTTGGATAAAAGTGTCTGCTAAATGACTGTAATGTAAAGGCAGGAAGGCAGGCAGGCAGTCATACATACAGAGAGATTCAGAGATCTCCATAATGGGCATAAAAGGCCGGGACACAGGCAGACAGACAGATGCAGAGATCTCCATACTGTATATGGGCATGAAAGGGATGCAGACAGACGGATACAACGAGTACTCTGATAATGGTTACATGGGGTATTGCATAACCGGGTGGGGCATGCATTCACAACTTGCTTCGTTCCCGGTCCGGTTGCATTTAAATACAGTACTTGAGTAAATGTACTTATTTACTTTCCACCACTGCTTTCCACCACTGCTGAGGTGTGAAGGAAAACAAGAGTAAAGCCCGAGGCATCTTCAACTCACCAGATGTGTCCCATATTGTTGCTGTCAGGCAGAAACCTTGTATCTCTATATTTCAACTTGTGTTTTTTTCCCCCGTAAATGAATGCCCTACTTCATCATACCAGAGTGTCGCACGTCACGCTGCTCGCGTTAAAGTAGTGAAAATACCATATGTGACGCGTTGTGAGCTTGTAGATCGGCTACGTTTACTATTTCTTTATTTTTTAAGTAATAGTTTTGGACATACAAGGTTTACACCTGACAGCAACAAAATGTCCCTTAGCTGACTGATGTCATCTGCCTGCTAGGCAGCTCCACAAACACACAAACAGTGTTGTTTTTCATTAACACAGGCCCTAAGAGGCCATTTAAACACCACAAGGTTGAAACATTACAATAACACTAATTAAACTAATTTAAGCGCCACAAGGTTGAAACAATACAACAAAAAATGTATTGTCCTAATAAATTGGCCAATGCCTTGCTAAATCACACTTTCTTAATTGTTTATTTGACAAGATTATCAAAAGTGTAAGTTTAATACCTTTATAAATGCCTAACTCCCCTGCAATGATGTGACATGTAGAGTAGAATATTGCAACTTCATATGGAAACGTGCCAAAATCTGTCTAAGCAAACACACATACAGTACACAGTAATTATTTATTTTGGTAGTAATGTATTGGTCTAAGTACAGTAGATTTTCAGGTAGATAGTATTTAAAATAATCAAAAAATCTGTCCATTTAAAACATTTCCGTGCTTTCCGGTTAATGTTGTCATAAATATATGACTATACATCAATTTGTAACTAAATTATATTATTGTATGGTGTGCATTTTATTATTATTTAAACGTTATTGAAGGCGAGATGGGCATTAATAGGCACAGATTGTTAATCTGATTGTTGGTAAATTGTATTTGGGGTTATTTATTAGAAAACATTGGAATTTACTTGACTGTGTTATTTGTGTAGAAGGTACAGGAATGCGCTTTTGGCAAATTGTTTGAGAAAACTGTGGAATATGAAGTCAATAGTGTTTGCTTCTTTAATTACGGTAATATGAGAACTATTCTAACTTTAATGTGCATAAGTCTTGGTACAAGAATACACGCACGCACACACCATTATGTTTCGTTTGAAATATATTGACTTATTTTGTTTAGTTGATGAACAAAAGAAAGTGTAGCATTCACCTTAATGTTATTCACGGTGTCTACTGCCCTTCTTTTAGTACACCCTTACAAAACTTTGAGGGCAACACAAATACTTTTGTACCCTAACTCAAGTATACCTTTACATATTTTGTATACAGGACATTTACTTGTACATTACAGCAGTACATGCATAGCGTTCCATCGTGTCAGTTCTATTTTCACTTACATAAGTGGAAAAAAGTGAATATTCTTCCACCACTGCACAGTTTTGTTTTAATTTTTTTATTTATGAAATCGTTTTATTCATACATACATACATATGTATGTATATTTACAGTTCATACATACATTACAATACCTACAGGGATGGAAGCTTTCCACAGTTCTGGATTGAAAAGTCAAGAGGAAGATGACGAGAAAAATAGGTTTGTGGTAACAAGTGAAGCCAGTTTGTTGTGGGGAAACAGGTTGATGCAGTTTAAAGGGGGTACATTTTGTTGCAAGAATAAGCGTCAAGTGCCATTCACACCGAGCATGATAACGTTATTGTTATCGAGCTCGGTGTGAATGGTGCTTTACATAGCTTTATATTCCAATGGTTATCACTGCTATAGTGTGTTTTTTTTTCAGTAACAGGAGACTCCATGTTTCTCCAGCTCGTTTATCCAATCAGGATCTAGATCTCATACAGAATACAGGATAAACAAGTGAAATCTGAAGAGATTAAAAAAACAACAACAAACACAATAGGCTCTATATGCACAGCAGCCATATTGGGAATGAATTGGGCCCCTTCCTTACTTCCTTCACAGGTGTTACCAATGATACTAATTAAGGCTCTGTTCCATTTAGTGTGGCATAGTGGTTGTCTTATTTTCAAGGACCCCCATAACTCTGAGAGTGTACAAATGGAACCAAATGGACCCTTACGGGTCCATTTGGTTCCATTTGTACACTCTCAAAGTTACACACCCACCATAAGGGGCCATTTGGGAACCAAAATGGAGTGGTTCTAGTGAGCCAACATGCACGATATCAGCACCCTGACCAGAATGGAACAGAGCCTTCATTAGTATCATTGGTAACACCTGTGAAGGAAGAAAGAAGAGGCCCAATTTCTTTCCAATATGGCTGCTGTGCATAGAGCCTATTGGAACTGGAACACTATCACATTGAAGCTGATAAATGAGTTCTCTCTCCTGTCATTATTGGATGAAATTGGTGTCCCACCTGAAAATGTATCTTATGTCTACTAAAGAGCTGGAGAGACAGGGAGATTCCTGCGGTCCAAGCACCTAGGCTCAGTGTAGCCTGACAGCGTGTCGCGGGTTTGAGTCCCGATCCCGACGGCCTTTGCTGCATGTCACTCCCCATCTCTCTCCCCATTTCCTGTCAGCCTACTGTCCTGTCAATAGAAGGCATAAAAGCCCTAAATAAAAATCTTAACAAAAAAAATAAACTAACTGTAGATTGCTGGCTGTGTGGACCTGCAGAAGAACACCTACAGGTCTGTAATTCAGAGAGTGTACATTCGCACTCTCAGAGTTGTGAGGGTCCGTGGCCTAAAGCATTGAAAACTGAGGGTCCTTGAAATTAGAGCCAACCAGTATATCATCTGGCCGATATACTGTACATTTGACTTTTTTATCGACATCGCAGTATCGGCAGTTGTGTCCCGATTTTTTTAACCACTTTCAACCTTTCCGTCCCTGGACTTTGGGCATGTCATAGTTTTCAAACACATTTAAAAGATAGCAGATCTACAAGCTACAGTATACGAGCTTGCAGATCTGCTATTTTTGAATGTGTTTGAAAACTATTGAAGTGTTTAAATTAAATAGATTTGAGTTAAATGTTCTCAAATAGAAAACTTTAGGCAACTTGAACTTTTTCAAATTGATAATTGGTGATCTCGGGATCGGCATCGGACTTTGGCATCGGTCCGGCCCTTCTTGAAACCAAGCAGTTTGAGAATCACTGCAGTAGAAGAAGATTGGAGCAGTGAGTTCACATCATGGACCTTCTTCTCTACTCTCTACTACTTCTTCTTATTCTTCAGACCTTTGTTCTTCTTGGGTTTACCACCGGGCTTGGCCATCTCCCCTTTGAACTTCTTGGGCTTACCACCGGGCGTGGCCATCTCCCCTTTGAACGAAGAGGGCTTCGCTGGCCCTCTGCTTCTCTCCTGCCCGGTCCGGTTCTTCTGAGGCCCTTTCCCCGGAGCGCCCTTGAACCCTCCCTTCACGGGCCCCCCCTTCCTGGGGCCGCTGGCATCTCCTCTCCTTCCCTCGGAACCGGCAGGGGTTTTCCTGGGGCCTCTGGGTCCCCTGTCCTTCTTCTTCACCTTCTCCTTCTTCACGGACCTCTTCACCCGTATGGCCCGGCCCTCCAGCTCGCTGCTGTTCAGTTTGAGAGCCAGCTGGACCGCGTCTGCATTCTGAGAACGTAGAAACACACAACCAAGAATAATCAACAGCCAGTTTATCAACCCCATTCAATCCGGGAACACATCTTTGTCATTTTAGATTTCTTTGGGATATTCAAAAGTAGCAGATATACAAGCTCATAAAATAGCAGATATACAAGCTCATAGCGCGGCACAGAGTGCCGCGCTATGAGCTTGTATATCTGCTATTTTAGAAAATGTGTGCAAATCTTTGAATATGTATTTTTTAAAGCAAACATTTGTAAATGAAGACATTTAATGTCAAATGTCTCAACATATGTCTACATTGTTCTGAAAAACTATTGTTGCTATATCAGTGGCAGTGTTTCCATCAGCCGGTGTTATGATAAACAGAACCGGGGTCCCGAAGTAATAGAATCTGAACCAAGCCGGACCGAATTGAAGATAATAAATCCCGTCAAAACTCATATGGGTCGTGGGTATTATACAAGCAAGCACAGTGACTGTCTGTCTGCAATGGATAAAGTTGTGAAAGTTGGTGACACACATTGCAGGCAAGTTATCAACCTCCCTTGCGCCATCATTCATGTCTAACATTAACAAAACTAAACAAAAGCCACATTTAAAAGTATTGTGAGAGGAGCCCCCACCGGTGCTTTATTCTTACCTCAAACAGGACGTAGCCAAAGCCCTTCCCCATCCCGGTGGCTTTGTCTCTGATCAGACGCACGGCCTCCACGTTGCCACACTCTTCAAAATGCTGCCGCATGGCCAGCTCAGTCATATCTGCAAAACATGTACACACACACACACACAAATAACGGATAATCTAATAATTTAATGAAATAATCGATTAATAATCGTCCGCCCCCCAAAAAAACCCAGTGAAAATAGCCTGCATAATAATTGAAATCTATCAAATGACCTTGAATAAAATCATGACTTACCATATGGAAGATTTCCAACAAATATGGATCGTTTGTTGTCATGCTGCAAAAAATGACAATGTGTGAGTTTTTCAAAGTATTTATAAAATGGACTCATTAAGTTCAACATGTAGTTGCAGCAACTGGCAGGTCGTGCTTTTAGACTTACAGAGGAGTGTTTATTAACTCTGTCCACTCGGATATGCATGTTCTTCTCAATCTCCATTCCATTTCTGTAAGGAGAGACATCAAGAAGAACACATGCATCAGCTTCTAAATGTTGTTGCTGTTGTTGCTTGTAAGTCCAAAACTGTTACGCAGACCCTCTTTTAGACAGCTAAACCCCAATGAGCCACACCGTTATAACACTGGTTCTCAAAGAGGGGTCCTTGACAGGGGAACTGTTAAACATTAAAGCCCCATTTTAGAAAAATGTTCAACAATCTTGTAAAAATCTCATGGGGGTAACTGGCACAACATGTTTTTATACGGCCTGTGAAAATGTTGCAGATTATAGCTTTAACTCTTCCACACATCACTGAAGTTGCTTACCTCTCTAAGGCATTGGTAACGGCTTCTTCATCTTTAAACACCACATAGGCATTGATGTTCTGTTTTTTGGGATGGACTTTGCGTCTGTAGGAATAAAAAAAAAGTCAACATAGTTTTGATGGGATGTATTCAGAGTCTCACTACTTTACATGCAAATGAACAATGTTTTCGGACCGTAAGATATATACATTTTCAGGTGGGTTGCAAAATGTAATCCAATCAGTAGACAGAACCCCACAAAGATCAACACCACAAAACTAGGCAAACATTATGTGAAAATAGGCAACCTTTTGGCAAAGATAGCAGACCTACAATCTCACAACACATGCACAAAATTACTTATTTTCTATCAATTACACCCCATTGAATTCATGGAGATTGTTTTGTTTTTGTCACATTCCTAAGCCAATAATTTGATGACTGGTGGTCTATCCAGTAGGAGACTCAAAGAATCTCCTTTGAGTCTCCTACCGGATACATTAGCATCTTTCCGCCAGCAATCAAATTATTGGCTTAGGAATGCGACAAAAACAAAAAAGATCTCCATGAATTCAATGCTTTATGGGGTGTGTAATTGATAGAAAATAAGTAATTTGTTTGGGTGAACTCCTCCTTCTAAAGGACCACTTCATCAATGTTCAACCTTATCTTCATATAATTGGTCCTCACTCCTCACTAACGGTCATTAATAGATGGCATGGCACCATTTCTGTCTACTCACTCTGATGGCAGCTAGTTTGACTAGAGAGAGAGAGAGACACTTACTGGATGGCAGCTAGTTTGACTAGAGAGAGAGAGAGAGACACTTACTGGATGGCAGCTAGTTTGACTAGAGAGAGAGAGACACTTACTGGATGGCAGCTAGTTTGACTAGAGAGAGAGAGACACTTACTGGATGGCAGCTAGTTTAACTAGAGAGAGAGAGACACTTACTGGGTGGCAGCTAGTTTAACTAGAGAGAGAGAGACACTTACTGGGTGGCAGCTAGTTTAACTAGAGAGAGAGAGACACTTACTGGATGGCAGCTAGTTTGCGTGGCATGGTGGGGTCCTCTCGTACCTGCAGGGATGGGATGGACACAATAAATCAGTGATTCTCAAACGTTGTCATTTCAAGGACCCCCACATATTATATAAAATTGTGGTCATAGATTTCATAGATATCCCCATAAACTTGTTTGACATACATTATCTTTTCTATTCATATGTTGGATTCACGTTAATGTGTATTTAACAGACAGTTAACCTTTTTAACCCTCTATATTTAGTCAACTTGACCGTCCGTTAGCTCTGTACTTGCTCTGCTCTTTTCCCCCCTCTACGCCAACTTTCCTTTGCAATAAATGACACAACAACAATAAAGAAAGATGGATGTGACTAAAAAAAACATGGGTCTTACCACTGAGCGGAACCGGATCGACTCGATGGCTCCTTTGTCCCTGAACAGAGTCTGGAGCGTCTAGAAGTGCAGAAAGAATAAAGTAGAAGTCTATTGATTCTCCCTCATCAATACATGTTTAACGCATAAAAGAAATGCCAACGTGTTTCAACCTAGAAAAAAGGTCTTTAAATTTGCAATTAGCATTCATTATAAATGTTAACTATACACTTGTGTGGGGTTATTGCTCACATGGTAAGAGAAGTGTGTGTGTGTGTGTGTGTGTGTGTGTGTGTGTGTGTGTGTGTGCGGGGTACCTTCTTTGTGCAGCTGGCTGGCAGGTTGCCCACAAACACGGTCCTCTTCTGTTTGATCCTCTCCTCTGCCATTCTCTGCCTCTTGATCTTCCTCTTCTCCCCCTCATCCTCCCCTCCACCATCTTCGTCTGGCGCGGCCGCTTTCCGTTTGGCCTTCTTGCCTGTTTTACTGCTTTCCTCTTCATCGGCATTCAGCAAAGAATTCTCCCTGAGGCAGAGGATGGTTGACATAAACACACATTTTCGTTATTTTCTACATCTATATTTTTTTATGTCTGTGCTCAAATGAAACGATTAAATCTTTGAAATGACTCAGTTGCATTACAATAAATAATTTGATTTAATTGTATGTATTAATTTGCAAAACATTAATCATATTCATATACACAGTATACTACTTCTTTCCTAGTAAAGATAACAGAATATTGTTGTGCCGGTGAGGTAAGAACCCCACACTGTAAATACTGTAAATAAGGTACTTTAATCTTGGTAGTGAAAGACTTTAAGTGAATTTCAAGACTTCACACACAAACATAATTATGCACAATATAAATATAAACACACAGCAGGGTCTGATGTTGATTTTTTTTTTTCATACTTCAATCTAATAGGCTCTATGCACAGCAGCCATATTGGACAGAAATTGGGCCCCTTCCTTGCTTCCTTCACAGGTGTCACCAATGACACTAATGAAGGCTCTGTTATATTCTGGTCAAACAGAGTCAGGGTGCTGATATTGTGTGGTCCAGGGACCCTCATGGTTCCTTGAGAGGGTGTAACTCTGAGAGTGTACAAATGGAACCAAATGGACCCTCCCGGGTCCATTTGGTTCCATTTGTACACTCTCAGAGTTATGGGGGTCCTTGAAATTAAAAAGTTTGAGAACCACTGTGCTACACTAAATGGAACAGTAAGTAAGAAGAGGCCCAATTTTTCTCCAAAATGTCTGCTGTGCATACTAGAGCCTATTGCCCTGCCTGGACTACTCAAATCTATTGGCTGTTGATTGTGTGTAAAACACAAAAATACAGAACGCAAATATACAAGCTCATAGCACGGCACGGTGCCGCTCTATGAGCTTGTAGATCTGCTATTTTTGAATAGCCAAAGAAATCTTAAATGAATTAACCACTTGGAGGCCACCAGCGCCCCAATTCATTCTTTTTCCCCCAAAAAAAATTTGAGTAGCCAATTATTTTGTACCAACTTTTTCTCCCCAATTTATTCGTTATGTATATTGACTCCTCCCCACACACATTTCTGTGTTGTCACTGCTGTCGTATCCTATTGACTCACCTACCAGTGAGGAGCCCCCATCGGGAGGACGTAGAACCTTTGTCCTACTTCTCCTGCCCAACACTCCCCGCTGACAGGTGCCGCGCTAGCCCATAGGATTACGTGCAATGACCGATATCACCATCTCCGTCCGGCTTCCCTCCCCCGAACAGTCCATAGACGCCCGACAAAGCCTGATGCGAACCTACAACCTCCGTGGTGGTGGGCAGGTACTTTACCACTGCGCCACCCGAGCGCCTTCATTTTTTTTTTTTTAAACAAACCCTATTCATTTCTGCATGTATCCCACCTGTTATCCAGACGTTGATCAGCCGCTGACTTTGGTTTCTTTCTCTGGTTGAGTGCGCCTGGCTTTGTAGCAGCTGCACCCTTCTTCTGCTCTGGCGGCTTTGGAACAAGCTGTCACGACAACACCACAAACGATATGAAACCACACATATGAAACCAACGCGTTTGCGTTGTGAAATAGGCTCCATGCACAGCAGCCATATTGGGAATGAATTGGGCCCCTTCCTTACTTCCTTCACAGGTGTTACCAATAATACTAATTAAGGCTCTGTTCCATTTAGTGTGGCATAGTGGTTGTTATTTTCAAGGACCCCCCTAACTCTGAGAGTGTACAAATGGAACCAAATGGACCCGTAATTTGTACACTCTCAGAGTTACACACCCACCATGAGGTGCCATTTTTGAACCAAAATGGAGTGTTTCTAGTGAGCCAACATGCACGATATCAGCACCCCGACCAGAATGGAAAAGAGCCTTCATTAGTATCATTGGTAACACCTGTGAAGGAAGTAAGAAGAGGCCCAATTTCTTGCCAATTTGGCTGCTGTGCATAGAGTCTATTGTAGGTCATAAACTGCAGACCAACAGTTGAGCAAGGCGACTAAACTGAAATGAACAACACGTTTCACTTTTACACATCAGGGGTGCGTCATAGCACAGCCACAACAGATATATAGATCAATGGAATGATCTTTACAGATCAGAGGAATAATACAATGACAATAATACTTCATAACACAGTATCAAAAACCTTACATTAGAAAAAACTAAATATGCTCAGTCATCATTATGCATTACAACAGTGATTTTCAACCCTTTTCATATCAAGGTCCATTATCTATTCGGTATTTGAGCCACGGAACCACCATTTGATGAGATTTCGAGACTTAGACCCAAGACTTAGCATATTTTGTAATCGTTGGATACGATTTTGTCCACAATACCATGCTGTATCGGTGTGGTGCCATAGGAGAGATAACAGGCAAACGTTGATCAAAATAACAATTCTTTAATTAAGTAATGCAGAATGTTTAACAATAATTTAATGAAACCAAATGGACCCGTAAGGGTCCATTTGGTTTCATTTTACGCTCTCAAGAGTTAAAGATCTATAAGGGTCCATTTGGTTATCAACTCTCCATCATTTAGCTGGGGACCACCTGGAACCCCCTCAAGGACCACTGCATTACAATATTCAGATCAACATCCAGGGACCTCCAGAAGCAAAGATTTCAGTTACAAATGTGTGTATACATATATATATATATTCAAAGATGTGCACACATTTTCACGATTTTTCAAAAATAGCAGATCTACAAGCTCGCCAAAGTATAACATATGGATAAAGGGGTTCAAATGATTGTGACACTTTATAAACACATTTTGCTGGGGACCCCCTGGTACCCTCCCAAGGACACGCCTCCTCTATGTAATGTATCAGACCTGGTGAAGACCCTTTAGTGGTCGAAATGTTGCCTGAAACTATTTATTAAAATGTTCTACTGGGAGCCAACGGTGTGCGTGCGAACTTCCCCTCTTTTCCTCTGATGTATGTATTGTTGTCCAGCACCCGATAATTTTTTTTTGTAGGGATGTCCGATATTATCGGCCTCCCGATATTATCGGCCGATATTAGCATAAAAATTGATATCGGCAAAATATCGGTATCGTTTTTTTTTTTTTTTGCTTTATAAATAAGTTACAGGAGTTCTTACTGTATATGGTGTGTGTGATATGAAATTTGAGCTTACCCTAATCACAATAATCCCCGCATATATCGGTATCGGTTGATATCGGTATCGGTAATTAAGAGTTGGACAATATCGGTATATCGGTTATCGGTAAAAAAGCCAATATCGGACAACCCTATTTTTTTGGGATGTGCGTGCTTACCTCTGGACACTCCCAAGGACCCCTGGGGGTCCCCGGACCGCACTTTGAGAATCATCGCTCTAGAGTAAACATACGTGTGTGTGTGTCACGTAAGAAAACCTAATGTGTGCGAAATAGAGTTCCTCAGTCTCTAAACGAACGATCAAAAGCTGCAGCAGCAAAAAGCAGCTGTTCAAGGCGTTTACCTTTGGAGGCGGGATAAACATGACGGCGGCAGCCGGTGGCGGTGGCGCCGCGCTGAACAGAGAGGAGAGCGAGCCGGAGGCCGCCGGCTTGTCAGGGAACAAGCTGCCCGATACCTGACCCGGCACATAGTCTGACTCTGAAGACGGCAGCTCAGTCTGTTCACTTTCACTGTAGAAACACACAGGAGAGACATGGTATGAAGACAGCTGTTGTTCACTAGAGAAACACACAGGAGAGTCGAGAGACATAGTCTGAAGACAGCAGTTCACCATAGAAACACAGGAGACTGAGGAGAGAGACAACATCAGTGATG
Source organism: Gymnoscopelus microlampas (assembly GCF_963454915.1). NCBI lineage: Eukaryota > Metazoa > Chordata > Actinopteri > Myctophiformes > Myctophidae > Gymnoscopelus > Gymnoscopelus microlampas. The sequence goes on from NC_139939.1 coordinate 7,226,470, forward strand.
GATGATCATAGTCACAAAATAAGACACTTCTAAAAGTTAGGACATCATTCAATCAAAGTCACAGAGCTGTGACAGTCATTAAACTCTATAGTGTTCAGGGATTTAGCGATCTCTGATACTAGTAGATGGCCATATATTTGAAGACATGGCACGTGCACTGTAGTGTACATATCTGTACATCTGTCAAAAGGATACACCACAAAAAAAGCATGAGAGCTTATTTCCAATGTGGTCCTTTCAGTAATGTGTGTGAACTGAGTACCATGTGATGGTTCTCTCCTTGGCAACAATAACTGGCTGAAATAGTAGTCTTTCCTCCTTTCACTTTCTCACACACACACACACACACACACACACACACACACACACACACACACACACACACACACACACACACACACACCTAATAGGATAGGATGCAGACAGAGGACACAATTCTAATTTCTAAGGTTTTTGCAAATGTACAGTGACACAGTAAACAACAACAGCACCTCTCTCTCACAGACAGACAGACAGACAGACAGACAGACACACAGACACACACACACACACACACACACACACACACACACACACACACACACACACACACACACACACACACACACACAATGACGAACCTCTGTGGGTGACTTTTCTTTTTCATGGTTCCTTGCAGTGGATCAACACACTTTAAATGATACAGAATCTACTGCTCTACCAGACCATCCGTGTCGTTATACAGATCTAAAGGAACTGAATCTACTTGGACCAGACCATCCGTATGTTCTACAGATCTAACTGAACTGAATCTCGACTTGGAGCAGACCATCCGCCCGCATGTTCTACAGATCTAAATAAAGTCACTCTGGATCTGATCTTCACACGTTTTGTTTGCATGGAAGTAGCGGTCCGTCGCCGTGTTGCTTCCCACCTGAAACAGTGCTGCCGCCAGTGAAAGGTTCCGATATTTTGTTGTTTTACTTTATTTTTAATTTTTAATTTAATTCTACCTTTGATGCTGTTTAATTTACTGAAAAAAAAAACGTTTTTTTAAAGATGTTGAGCTTAGCATTCTAGTGCGGATGTTTATGGAAATTATGAGCAAAAATGATGTATTGTGTCGTAGTAGAAGCTATGTGCACAGTGTTGCCATGTCCGCTTATTATAAGCGACTTTGGGCTAATTTGTAGTTGTTTGTAGAATTGGTAGTTGCTGTTTTTTCGGGTCTTGTTTCTAAAGTGTAGTTGCTTATTTGGGCTTGTTTCACATCTTTTAAATGATTTAAATCAGTGGTTTTCAAATATTTCGTGGACCACCAAATTAACCCCCGAATGTATTCATCTTTTGATAGATTGCTTGAATACTTTATTAGAAGTTTGCAGAAAAAAAGCACATGAAAGTACAGTTCCATACAAGGTAAACTAATAGGAATAAAAAAAACAAGAAAGCCATTGGCTTGTTTCCATTGGCGTCCCTAACCTCCATCTGAAAATTAAATGTGTTGTGTCAGGGACCCTCATACCAGATTTGTCAAAAATATTCCAAATATTCCACATTTTATTTCGAGATTTTCTTTTTAAAATAGCAGATCTACAAGCTCAAAGTGGAATTTCTTTGATTTCTTTTGTATTTATTCAAGAAATTATTTTGGAAAATCATTGAATTACCTCCTAATTCATTCATTTATTATTATAATTATTATATTGTTGTTGTTTTTTTGGTGGGGGGGGGGTGTTTTGTAATAATAATTAAAAACAAAATTTAGGAAACAAAAAATAAAGGAACATTTACTCATGACCCATAAAAATGGGTCCCGACCTTACAGTCTATGGTCCCGACCCAGTCTTTGGGAAACAGTGCCCTAGCCTCTTGTGGGCTTGTTTTCCTAGACGTGGTTGCTTATTTCTCTCACAGAATCTGGCAACACAACACAGTATGTGCACCGTCTAAATAGGTCGTTTCCGGTCGCCTATGAAGATGTAGTGAGTACTAGTGACAACACAACGTTTTGAGAGCAAAGTTTACATTAACCTGCTTCATTTCAGCAGGTAATTATTGATCATACTGTTATTATACTTATACTCTTCCTTTCACATGCAGACATGATGTAGTTTACCTTCGACTGGAGTAAATAAACGGGAGATCTCTTTAAAGGCTGGGTGACATTATTTTGTTTATAAAGCTATCGAAGGGATTAGCCATGGATCACACAACGGTTTTCTGTCACGACCGTCATGATGAACTTCAACCTGTTGTTTGCACTTTCTCCCTTTTTGGCTTTTTATAAAGTACTTGCCCCATGGCAACGGATGTAACAATTGTGTACGGGCCCTCAGAAGTACCCGTATATTCCGTATTGTTCAATAAAAAGCATTTTAAGCCGACTGGTGGCCATTTTGCCATAGAGTTGTAATATATGAGAGTGCAATACACCTCCCAACCGATAGGGTCGCGTACTTTAAAGCATACGGAGAGAAAACTGAAAAATGGCCACCGATCTGATCAAAATGATTTTTATTGATCAATACGGAACATCCGGGTACTTCTGAGGGCCCGTACATATTTTTTTTACATCCGTGGCCATGAGGTCAGCACTTTATATTTGACATCTGAACGTTTATGTAGATGTACGGGCCATAAAGGGAGAAAGTGCAAACACCAGGTTGAAGTTCATCCATGAACTGTCATGATACGACAGTCATGTTTCAGGGCTAGGCTGCGCCCATCGTGACTTTGTAACATCAGACACCAGAAGAGTGGGCACCTAAACATTCAATTGTGGGCACTGGGCACCTCTTACAAAATGCAAATAAATAAATAAATAAAGAATATGGAAAACTGTAAGGAATAATGTAAAGTAGGCTACACATGATTTGAACATGCATTGGTGCATCATTATTATCAGACCTAAATTTAATCATCAACTTTAGCCTTGGATAAAGACTAGATGACATCACAGATGTATTTTATGGATTTTGACATTTCCATATTATAGATACGAAAGTCTAACTCGATAAAATACATCTATGATAGTCTTGATCCAAGGCTACAGATCAAACTTCTTGTGTATGCCACAATGGCTGTCACTGGATAGCCACAGTTTTGTAGCAATTGTAGAAATATTAGGCCTTAACCGATTAAGACCGGGAAGGCATCTGTGTCATTTTAAGATTTCTTTGGCTATTCAAAAAATGCAGATCTACAAGCTCATAACGCAGCACTCGGTGCCGCGCTATGAGCTTGTAGATCTGCATTTTTTTTTATTTTTTTTTTTAATACATTTGTAACTCAAATCTTTGCTTCTGGGGGACTCTACAAAAGTCTTCTAAATCTTGCTATATGTTACTATAATATCAGTGGTTCTCAAACTTTTTTCATGTCAAGGACCCCCAAAATTATTGTCCACAGACCCAGATCTACAAGCTCATTGCGCGGCACTCAGTGCCGCGCTATGAGCTTGTAGATCTGCTATTTTTGAATAGCCAAAGAAGACGGGTTAAGTGTCAAATGTTCAACTCATGTATACTTAACATGAGCGTTATCATCGTCATTACTGTATCATCATGCACGTTACAACAGTGGTTCTTAAAGAGGGGTCTGCAGAGACCCCACTTTTCAAAACTGAAACATCTGCATGATAAGCCATTATCATTCAGGCGTCCTGCTTAATTGGAATGACTTGCAAAACGATTGAAAATAAAATGACCTACTTAATATCTATGGAACAAAATAATCGTTATTTTAAACTGACTTTCTGGTCGGACTTGTTTTTTTTAATGGATGTGTGGTCACTGTAAGCCTACTGTCTTCACACTGGGTCACGGCTTGTAGTAATCTGATATTTTTGGCGTCCAGCACCATCGTACGAGGGGTCATAAATTAAGCCAGGTTTATACTTTGTTGTATGTCTGACATTTTATTCTGGTGATAGAAAAAGCCTCATAACCTTATCGCATATAAACTGATTTGTGTGTCAGTGCAGTGGTTCTTTGGCTGCTGAATTAGAGGAATAATACTGAATTATTGATGTTTCAGAGTACACTACAGTTCAATGGGAACCGACCAGATGTCTGCTGTGGACCCTGAGGTTCCGTCTGACGCAGTGGGCAGGCGGGTGTCCTGTGATGGAGAACGCGCCACGGTTCAGTTTGTGGGAACCGTCCCTCCAACTAAAGGTGAGACAGCTAAAACATAGCATTGTCTGATGTCTTGCCCTGCCAAGCAAAAGTGCAGTAACTACGGAAAAAAAAATCACTGAGCACAGCTGTTCTTGAGGTAATTGTTTACCCCCAAAATCACGAAGGCTAATTTGACCTTTTGGATACACAAATAAGTTGGTGTGTCCAAAAACGTAGTTATTGCACTTTGGCTTGGCAACCCATTTTAGATTTTAGCTATATATATATATATGTAGCACATTATTTTATACTTTGGCTATTCAAAAGTAGCAGATCTACAAGCTCATAGTGCATCACTTCGTGCCACGCTATGAGCTTGTAGATCTGCTATTTTTTATTTTTGAATATACGTATTTTTAAAGCGGACATTTTTAACTCAAATCTTTGCTTCTGGGGGTCTCTGGAACAAAATATTTTCAGATGGGGGTCCACGGCCAAATATATATAATTTATTGGTATTTGACATGAAAAAGTTTGAGCACCACTAGGTATTTCAGAAAACTGTTAGGATTTAACAGACATTTTTAGAATCGGCCTCAGGTCTGAATGAGTTAATGCCTAATTCACTGGTTCTCAACCACCAAGGGTCCAAATGGACCCTTACGGGCCTCTAACTCTGGCCTCATTTGGGCCCAAATGGACCCAAATGAACCAATGAGACGAATATCTCTTTAATTCCCTACTAAGAATTTTGAACAGGGCTAATGTTGAGTCCAAATCCAAAAGGATACATACAGTATACTGTAGCACCTTCTACTCCACACAGCCAAACTGCATATGACAGCTGAAACAGAGCAGTATTTAGCAAGTTGTTTGACTTGCCAGTAATGTTCAGACCACTCCTGGTAGGTTCATATACATGGCCCAGACTAGCCTACATCCAATGTTTCTTATAATTGTAACCATTAAGACCTGAGGCCGATCCTACAAATGCTGTCTAAAAATGTTCTCAAACTTCAACAAATTGATATATATATATATATGGCCACGGGCCCCCATCTGGAATTTTTTTGTGCCAGGGACCCTGTGTTAAAAAAAAACAAAATTATTCAACATTTTTCAAACACTAAAGATTTTTCAAAAATGTTCAAAAATAGCAGATATACAAGCTCGCAGCGTGGCACGAAGTGACGTGCTGTGAGCTTGTATATCTGCTATTTTTTTGAATAGCCAAAAAAATCTAAAATGACACCGATGCTTTCCCGCTTTTAATGCGTTAAATAACGGTTGGTACTTTGAATGTTTACCTTGGAAAGCCTGGTCCACGCATAGATAAAAAAAACACAGCCTACTACTTACTTGTGACTGGTGTCATTGTTGTTGTATTGGGGATGCTAATCACTAGTATAATTAAACCATTCTGTCTTTATTGTGATGTTACTCTTCTGTACCTATACTGTACTTCTATGCCCTGTATCTGTAACGTTTACCGTTGTGCTGTCTCTGGTGCCTGAATTTCCCCCGTACCAAATGAAGTACCAAATTGTACCTGCTTTGATGGTGAATTTCAAGACATATCCTCACCAATAGCAGCATTTGTATACAAAATGTTCAAGAGTGTTCAGCAAAATCTACACAGGCTAACTTTCCCTGGAATCAAAGTCTGTAATTAATCCATCAGAAATGGGCACTTCAGCTTGTGTGTTAGTTATCGATATCCACACACACACACACACACACACGCACACACACGCACACACAGTTGATGTATGAGGGCAGTGTGGTGTGGAGCATTATAGCAGTTTATTGATATGGTGAATGGTGTTCGCGTGTTGGAGAATGTAAAATTGACACTGTTTTATTTGATTTGTTGTTGTGTTTTCAAAGGGCTTTGGCTGGGTGTGGAGTGGGACAACCCTGAACGAGGCAAACACGATGGAACCCATGAAGGAGTTCAGTACTTTACATGCAGGTACACGCTCTAATCATTACAATGTAAACTACATTATTAACTCGGGAGTTAAATGAGTCAATTCAAGTCAACTGTGTTTATATTGTATATCACATTTCATACGACAAACATAGAATGTGCTTCAAAATAAAAAACAGAAAATGCCAAAGGTCATCGATGACACAAAATACATAATAATTACATAATTGATTAGAATAAAGTAACAATACAATAATAAGATAACTGCACACTTCAAACCTAGCTAAAAGCTTGTGGAATTAGGTTTTTTGTCTGCTTTAAAAAAAAAGACACGGCTGTAGCAGACCTTAGCTTCTGATTTATTTTGGTTTTAGAGAGGAGACTTTTATCTGATGATCTAAGCCTTACAACACCAGATTATGGATCTGGTCGGTGCGTATGGTTAAACAATCAATTAATTATTTGTTAAAACAAAACATATTTTCCCTCTTTTTTTGTTTGTTCTTAAATGGTTAAAGCTCTATATTCTGATAGTAATCATTACTATAGAGTGTTTGTTCAGTAGCAGAGGTCTCCCCACCCATCTCTTCAGCTCTTTAATAAACAGAAAATACATTTTCTGGTGGGTTACACATTTGCAGCCAATCAGGAGAGAGTACCCATTTATCAGCTTTTTTCACAAATCACACATGTTTTGTGCTCATTCTTTGTGACATCACTTCCAATTGCACTTGTTTAATCTGTATCCAGTATGAGTTTTCTCTCCTGATTGGATACAATTGGTATCCTGACCTGAAACTATATTTTCTATTTAATAAAGAGCCGGAGGGACATGGAGACTCATGTTACTTAACAAACACTATAGCATCGACAATCAGAATATAGAGCTATTTATATAGCACTTTTTAACGAAAAAAATATCACTTGCCCTACCTTAAGTTAAAACTCTGACAGCAGCATTCTGAACAAGCTGGTGTTAATGTTTTACACCTGCTTTGTCAGTCCAGCAAAGAGTGCATTACAATAATCTAGTCTAGTAGAAATACAAGCATGAACCAGTGTGCTGCGGTCATGATAATATGTCTCCTCCCATCTGACACACCAAGGCATCCTAATGGCGGCTCGTTCATCCGTCCGAAGAAGGCCAGCTTCGGGGTGGACTACGTGACGGCCGTCAGGGAACTGTCCTTTAGCGCCAGCCTGGACGACGTCCCCGAGGAGGACATGGATGAGGAGATCAGGTACAGTAGATATAAGGAGAGGAGATCAGGTACAGAAGAGAAGATCAGTTTGATAAAAGATCGCGCTGTTCTCTATCACCCGAGTGACCACTTTCACTTTCTACTCACCCGGATCCGGAAATAACGGCATCCGAAGATTTCCGCCTTTGTAAACACTCCCGGTATCAGTGTGCGTCGCCCGGAGAAAAATCGATAAGACTCTCGTAGAGATAAAGGATTTCAAAATCGATAAAATACATCTACGAGAGCCTTTATCTAAGGCTACTTAAGACCTGGAGCGCATCTGTGTCACTTTAGGTTTCTTTGGCTATTCAAAAATAGCAGATCTACAAGCTCATAGCGCGGCACCAAGTCCCGCGCTATGAGCTTGTAGATCTGCTATTTTTGAAAAATCTTGGAAGAAAAATGTTTAGATTGTTTTCAAAAAACTGTCAGGATTTAGAAAACATTGTTAAGAATCGCCTCAGGTCTTAAAGGGTTAAATACTTAATAACTGAAACTGCTCATTTTACATTGTTAACCAGTAATTTAAGGCTGTACTGGATTGTTAGGGCAGGCTGGGTGGTTGTTGTGGCTGTTCTGGCAAAGATAGTTTTTTTTTTCCCAATGTGATCAGGGCAAGAAGGTTGTGTCACACTGTTGTAGAGTAATATGCTTAATTGCTCATATAGATCATCAGTGACAGTAACTTTTGTATTAATATTGTTCATGTTTGTGGAGTTCTTTTTTTTCAGTATAACCCTCGATTCATAGTGTTAATTTAAAATTAGATATTCCTCTAAATCTGGGTAGAAATGTAAAAAAAAAAAAGACATCATCCGGCCGGCGCCAGCAATAGGTGCCCTTTTGAAATTCCAGCCCCTGCCTCTCCAAATCCCTCTGCACGTCTCTGCGAGAGATGGTATATTCACATGCTGCTACAAGAGAAGGGGCCATCGCGGTTTGATTGTTTTTTCTCTGGGCGACGTACACTGATACCGGGTGTGTTTACAAACGACGTCTGACAAGCGATCATAACTCTAGTTTGCCTTCCAGTGGGATGAATCTGCCAGCTGGAATTGTCAGACCAGCACAATGACTTACATGTTTCTTTCCTGTGTTGCAGCTTCAAAGTGTCCAGATTAAAGAGTCTTCAGGTGGTGTCTTTGAGGATGAAGGACGTTTCTGGTTCTTCTGACTCTGGAGACGACATCAGGACAGTCACACCCGGTAAACCTTTATTAACAGTCCTACAATGTGTTCGTTTTCTCTAAAGACGCAGAGAAATCAAACAGGAAATAAGGAAACAAATCTAAAGTAGTAACCACATTAAACCTTGGCATCCCTATTTTGTGCATGTCATTATAGGCGAACATTTGCAACAAATGCTCAAGATGTTTCAAATCGTTTTAAATATCTTCAAAAATACTTTAGCAGATCTACAAGCTCACAACGCATCGCAACGAAACGCGCTGTTGATTAATATGGATTTCATTATATTATGATTCATTATTTATAGAATGTGTTCATAATTACAGTAAATGGTGCATTCATATAGCATTTTTATCCAAAGCCCTTTACATTCACACGCGCATTCATACACCGATGGCGGAGGAAACCATGCAAGGCACCAACCTGCTCATCGGGAGCAATTTGGGGTTCAGCGTCTTGCTCAAGGACACTGCGACACTGACTCTGGGGGAGCCCGGGATCGAACTGGGAACCTTGCGGTTGCCAGTCCGGCCGCTCTTCTTCCCGGGCCACTCTACCCCTGAGCCACTGCAGCCCCAGCATCACAGTGGATACTGTATTGTAATGTGCAGGATGCAGTGTTGCCAGATTTTGTGAGAGAAACAAGCGGACACGTCTACGAATACAAGCCCAAAATAATCGACTAGGCGGCGTGATCACACACACAGGGGGTCCTTTGTGTGATTGGCTATTTTAAAGATCTACAAGCTTGTAGATCGGCTATTTTCAAAAAATCTTGAAAAGAAATTGAAATACTCCCCAAACAAATCTTGTTTGGGGAGTCCCTGCCACAAAATATTTTCAGGGGGGGAAATGTTTGAGAACCACTCGTTTAAACCGCCATAAGGACCACAATGGAAACAAGCCCCCTTAGACTGTACTACATGTACTGTTAATAAGCATGTTAATAAAGTATTCGATCAATCAGTCAATTAGGAGGCAAGCCCAAAAAGCAACCAAACTTTAGAAACAAGCCCTCAAAAAAACTGCATCCTGCAACTACATTACCAATACTATAAGTGGCTTTATGGGAAAACAAGCCCAAAGTCACTTATAACAAGGGTGCCTGGCAACACTGGCACGATGTTGTATTAGTATTATGTGTAAGCAGTGACAGAGGGGGGAGAGATGGGCGGGTCAGTACTTGATGAAGTGTTGACCATCTTATCTTCTCGCCAGATGTTCGCTCTCTGGACCTGGGCGCTTCCCTGCTGAGCAGCTGGGATGATGTGGCAAACATCACCCAACACATGGAGCATCTGCAACAGCTACTGCTCTGGTACAGCTGTGTGTGTGTGTGTGTGTGTGTGTGTGTGTGTGTGTGTGTGTGTGTGTGTGTGTGTGTGTGTGTGTGTGTGTGTGTGTGTGTGTGTGTGTGTGTGTGTGTGTGTGTGTGTGTGTGTGTGTGTGTGTGTCTGTGTGTGTGTGTGTGTGTTGCAGCCCTTTTGTTTTCTTTAAGGCAGGGGTGGGCAACTTTGATGATGGAGAGGGCCACTATATTTCCACACTCACTGCAGAGGGCCACATTGCATAATACTGTTGGGCTTATCTCTGTATTTTAACTTTTATCGTAAATGAAGCTCAAAGCTCAAAACGCGTCTCATTGCGGCGCGTTTTGAGCTTGTAGATCTGCTATTTTTTTATTGGCATCCTGAAAAATTACATTTTGATTTAATTTCAAATGCATTTATTTATACTTATGTTAACTTAAATACAAATACATTGGACATAAAAAAAGACAATAGAAGTTTAATACTAGTCATTAAGCTACTAATATAGACTGAAGTAATTAAAGCGGGTCATGTTTGGAATTGTGACAGCTGAAATCAATAATATATGAGTATTCCGATATCAACCTGCGGGCCCCGCCAGTGAAGGTGGGGGCCGCATGTGGCCCCCGGGCCGCCAGTTGCCCATGTATGATTTAAAGAATAGGCGTGTTACCTCTTGGTCTTTTATTCTGTGGACAAAGTTTTAGACAGACAACATCAGACACCCCAAAGGGAAACCATTGGAGCTGTGCAGAAAGAAACGAGGACTAAATGATCAAATGAACTAGAAAGGCAGATCAAATGATTGTTGTGTTGCTCAACTTGTCCTGTGGTTTCTCTTCAGTGACAACAGACTGCGTCTGCCCTCTGAACCCCTGGCTCTACTGCAGGCATTCTCCAGTCTCAAGATCGTCTCCCTGCAGAACTGCGCCCTCACCTGGCCACAGGTACACATTGTTTAGTCACCGGCTTTGAATGCTATCAATGCATTGAATGGGACATTATCACGTTTTATCAGACCATTGAATGGGCGAGTAGGCGACATACTGACCTAACCGAGATTTATCAGACCATTCATTGGGCGTAATCAAGAGATACTGACCTACTCGGAGGCGGAGCAGTCCCCACAACATGATTTACAATTCTGTGCCTATCGGTACAGAACTCGGACGGCACGGAGACTCGCGGAGTAGGCTCAAGCACGGCAACTTGCTCGCATTAGCTCGCTCTGTGGTGCTTCACGTGGCTCCAGTTCGCTTGAGACTGCACGCACGTCATGGTCTAAAACTGAAATTTTACTTTTCATCTCCGTCGGCGAGGTCAGTATGTCCTGATAACACCCAATGAATGGTCTGATAAATCGCGGGAGGTCAGTATGTCGCCTACTTGGCCCATTCAATGGTCTGATAAAACGTGCTAATATCCCATTCAATGCAATAGCATCCGAATGGGGCGGTTTAGTCAAACCCAAGGTTGCAAATCAGGCAAAAACCTTGTATCTTTCACCACATTCCAACTTTTTATGTTATTTTTTTTGTAAATGAATGCCCTTCTATGTCGTACAACAGTGTTGCGCAAAAGTAGTGAAAGTATTTTTGAAGCCGAAGTATAAAATAGGGTTAAAGGGGTTAAGCTGACTTTGCCTGACCCTTATGCCATATTATCAAACTTTGCTGAGGACCCCATGGAACCACACTTTGAGAACCACTGATGTAGTAATCTCTCTACATCCTATAGTCTTTCAAAAAATACTTTTGTAATTGTTTCTCATCTTTTCTCTTCTCCGCTGGGTGCAGCTCCTGCAGTGCGCCCCCATGTGGCCTCAAGTGGAAGAGCTTTACGTCAAAAACAACAACATCACACAGCTGCAGAGGTGACGCCCATCAACACATGTGTCTGTCCCTTCTGATTTGAAAAGAAAAGAAAGCCGTTCGGTCTTCAAGGTTCACTTTAAGGGGATATTTCACTTTCAAAAAACATTTGGGTAATTTTATCGTCTACTCAGGCTTTTGTGAACCCCCAGACAGTTTTTAAGTTGCTTGATTCAGTATTTAGATATTTGTTAGATTCATCAAAAACACTGTCCTTGGTACTAGTGACTCATCCTGCCCTCCTATTACGTGAGGGGCTGTTTTTTCCCCGATTACTTTTTTCATTTATTTTATTACATTTCTTTATTGCATTACATTTTTTTCATTTTCCAGAAAATATATAAAAAATAAATGAAAAAAGTAATTGAAAAAAACACGGTCTCCTCACGTATTAAGGGGGGCGCATGCTACCATTTTCGGTGGTCACCTTATCACCGCGGTGGTGATAGAGAGAGCTCTCTCTATCACGGTGACCACCTCATTTGGTAGCATGCGTGGGCCTTTAGAAGGACAATATCAGTCACCAGAACCAAGGACGTGTTTCTGATGAATCTAACATGGTTAAAATGGAGTTTGAAGTTACAATGGCTTTGTATAGGAAGGGGGCGTGTCTGATAAAATGAATTTCAAATATCTAAATACTGAATCAAGCAACTTAAAAACTGTCCGGGGTGCTCCCAAAAGCCTGAGCAGACGATAAAATGACCCAATTTACTTTTTTAAAGTGAAATATACCTTTAAGTTTATTTAGTTTCCCATTGGAGAAAGTCTTATTGGAGTCAGAGACTAAGAACTGAAGTACAGAAACACAAAGAACAACATATAAAAAACAGAGCATAACGCTCTGGTGGCGCAGTGGTAAAGTACCTGCCCACCACCGCGGAGGTTGTGGGTTCGAATCCACTTCTGGTGCATTTGGCTTTGTCGGGCGTCCATACGAACACAATTGGCCCATGTTCAGGGGGGAGGGAAGCCGGTTGGGGAGGGTGATATCACTGCACCTAATCCTATGGGCTGGGGGTGGCACCTGTCAGCAGGGAGTGTTGAGCGGGAGGAGTAGGACTCTACGTCCTCCCTGTGGGGGCTCCTCACTGGCGGTGAGTCAGTAGGATACAACAGCATTGACAACACACAGAAATGTGTGTGGGGAGGAATCAGGAAAAAGGGGTAAAAAGCACAAAATAAAAGAAAAAAGAGTGACACATGTGCGAACACCAAACAAGTGAGATCACGACATTCATCACAGTTATCTATACTTATTGCCTTACAGCCTCTCTGTCCATAGAAATTGTGCAAAAACGTAATACCTATACAATACTACACAATTCAATACAAATTCAAAGACCTATGACAATACATTCAATAGAACAACTTTACATGCCACTGCAACTATTTCAGAGCCTTCTGTTCTGTCTGAGCTCAGATGAGAGCCCATTAATCAATTCAATTGACAGAGGGACAAAGGAATAGTTATACCTTGTCTTCCTTCCATAACTTGAAGCTGCTGTGTGTTTTGTAAAGGCCGGTGGGTGTCCTGGAGTCTCTGAGGCTGTTGGATCTGTCCTACAACCAGCTGGCTGAGGACAGCATGCTGCTGAGTCTGTCTCACCTGCCCAGGTACTGTGAAAACCACTGTCAAACTTGTTCATGTCAAGGACCCCCAAATTGATATGTATCATTCGGCTGCGGGTCCCACCTGAAAAGATTTTTTGCCAGGGACCCCTGTAAAGTTTTTTTTTTTTTTGGGGCTTTTTTACCTTTATTTAAAAAAATGGGGAGAGAGATGGGGGGGGGCGACACGCAGCAAACGTCGTCGGGAACGGGAGTCGAACTCGCGACACGCTGTCAGGCTGGCATTGCAGCCTAGGGTGCCCGGACCATCACGCTACGGCCCAGGCCGGTTAAACTGATTTTTTTTTTTTTTAAACTCTTTATTTTCAGAAGTTTTATCAAACGGTACATAAAATCAAATAGTACAAAAAACAACAGAAAAACAGCAGTAAAAATAAAACATACAGGTAAAAAACAAAAACAAAACAGGAACAAATAAGTAAATAAATAATAAAATAATAGAGGTCATGGGACATTTGGTACTAGTAATAATAGATTGACTGAGACATGTTGACAATATTTAAGATCAAATACAAAGTACAATATACCACAGGGAGGATACAAACATCATCAAGGATCTGGCTCGCTATCTAAATAGTCCAGCCACTTTCCCCATCTTTTTTCACCCAGCTCCTTTTGGAGCCTCAAAGAGTAGGTCATCTGCTCTAAGAGATGCAATTGTCTCACAGTACTGATAAATAGCCCCATAGTAGGGCAGTTTTTCTGCAACCAGTTCTTTGTAATAGCTTTTTTGCTTGCTGCAAGTAGAATCTTAAACAAGTAAGAGTCATTCTGACTTAGTCCATCCGGGGTTTGTCCAAGATACAAAGATTCAAATGTAGTATTAACACTGAAACCTAGAATCTCTGAGATAAGTGTTGCTACCTCCTCCCAGAAAGGTTGAATTGCAGGACAAGACCAAAATATATGTGCATGGTCAACCATAGTATCTCCACATTCCCTCCAGCAGTCTAGCTGGTTTCCAGTTTGTTTGGATTTCTGTTTGGGGGTGATAAAGAAGCGGATTTGGTTTTTCCAGCAAAAGTCTCTCCAGGTCAAGGAGTTAGTAGTCGTTGATTGTGTTTCCCATGAGTCCGACCACACTTCATCACTTATGTCAATGCCAAGTTCTTTTTCCCATCGTTGTTTCACATATATCGTAGAGTCCTTATTCAATGACATAATTCCATTGTATAGTTTACTTATAATACCTCTATTACTACCTGAGTTATAAGCATCAACAAATACAGTTATTATAGTTGGTGTGATCCCCGGATTGGATCTTTTTATTTTTTTCCCGAAAAAATCCCTTAACTGTAGATATCTGAAAAAGTCATGCTTAGCCAGCCCATATGTCTTACTCATATTTTCAAAACTGTCAATATCCCCTTTTTTAATCATTGTACATATGGAGGTGATACCAAGACAAACCCATTGTCTATATCTGCCGTCCAGTAATGCTGGTACGAAGGCAGGATCATATGCTGGCCAGCTTAATAGCTTAGCCTCCTTCTGGAGTTGGAAACGTTTAATCACTTCTAACCATATTTTAAATGAAAAATTTACCCATTGGCTCACTGTCTGAAACATCCCTTTCTCTCCCTCAGTGCAACCTAGTAATGACTGTATTGGTTTATCCATTAAGGATAGCTCTATGCTTTTCCATTTAGCAATATAGGTCGGGTTACACCAATATACAAGGGGCCTCAGCTGTGCTGACAAATAATAATCCCTTAAAGAAGGGAGGGACATGCCTCCTCTCGTCCGGGGTAGCTGTAGGGTAGAAAATTTCACCCGTGGCCTTTTCTTGTCCCAGATAAAACGTGAAATATGTTTATTCCATTCTCTGAATTGTTTCAAGGGTATTTCTACTGGTAGTGACAAGAAAAGGTATAGTAATCTGGGTAAGATTACCATTTTGACAGCTCTTATTCTACCTCCCAGGTCAAGAGGAAGCATGCTCCATCTACTGAGATCATCATACATTTTCCTAGTTGCACCTCCATAGTTGACATCAAACAGTTGTGACAGATCCTTGGGCAGATTTATACCCAAATATTTGATATGGGGTAAATACCAATTAAAGTTGTATTTTGTGATGCATTCTTGCGTAGGGGTATAATTTAGTGTCAATACCTGAGTTTTATGTACGTTGAGCACATAACCTGAGTAAAACCCATATGTTTCCAACATTTCCATCAGTACAGGAAGCCCAGAACCTGGGTCCATGATTGTGACCAATACATCGTCCGCGTAAAGGCCTATCGTATATTCCTCTCCCCCAATGGAGATGCCCTTCAATCGGGTCTCTTGTCTTATTGCTTGAGCTAGGGGCTCTATGAAAAAAATAAAGAGGGAGGGGCTACTTGGGCATCCCTGTCTGCACCCACGTTTCAGGGCTATAGGGTCAGATAGGCTACCATTTATTTTAATTCTTGCAGTGGGAGAAGAGTAGAGTGTTTGGATACGTTGTATAAAACCTTCACAGAAACCAAATCTATGCATTACCAAATAAAGGAATTCCCAACCTACTGAGTCAAAAGCGGCCTTAGCATCTAGGCTGAGGACAATAGCACTAGTTTTTTCATAATTAATCCGTTCAATAACATGTAGAGCCCGTCGTACATTATCCTGAGTCTGTCTATTTCTTATGAATCCGGTTTGATCCTCATCAATCAGCCACGGCATTATACTTTCCATTCTTTTCGTTAAGATGGAGGCATATAGCTTATAATCCGTGTTTAAAACACTTATGGGTCTATAGTTCCCACACTCCAACCTGTCCTTCCCTTCTTTGTGAATCACAGAGATGAATGCTTCATTCCAGGACGGTGGTAGAATTCTATCTTTTAACACGTAGTTGAAGCACTTCTCCAGCAGAGGGAGTAATTGTACCCTCATAGATTTATACCATTCACTAGGAAAACCATCTGTCCCAGGTGATTTATTAGAATTCTGGCCAGAGATGGCATTATCTATTTCCTCTTGTGTTATTGGAGAAATTAGCTCTTTGTTCATTTCTGTGCCAATTGTGGGGAGGTCTAATGATTCCAAAAAATCAACAATAGTACGTTCATCTGCCCGATCTGGTTGAGAGTATAATTTTTTAAAATATGTTTCAAATGCTTTCTGTATGCCATCCATATTGCTAGTGATCTTATTTGTAATTGGGTCTCTAATTTTATATATAGTGTTTTCAGCTTGTTGCTTTTTAAGCCTCCAAGCTAGCAGTCTTGCTGCTTTGGGGCCAGCCTCATAATACCTTTGTTTCATAAACCTTAAATTCTTTTCCACTTCTTCACTAAGTATCTTGTCTATTTCCTGTTTAACATTTCTGATTTGGTGGACTATGGAGGGCTCCTTGTTTTTAACATGTGTTTGTTCCAGCTCCCTCAATTTTTCCTGTAGGTTTGATAATTTGTGGGCTTTGATCTTTTTTATCATGGCTGTTTGGGCAATAATCTTTCCCCTTAGGACACATTTTGCACAGTCCCATAAAATACCTGGATTTACATCTCCTCCATCATTATCCTGTAGATATGTAGTTAAATCTGACTCCATTGTTTTTTTAAATGCTGTGTCGTTCAAAAGACTGGTATTCATTCTCCAAAGTGTTTTTCTCCTTCTACCATCCAAATGAAAGGTCAAATATACTCCCGAGTGATCGGAAAGATCCCTCTGGCCTACTTTACACTCCCTTATCCTGTGCAGGTCTCCATTATATATAAATATGTAATCCAGTCTAGTGTGCACAGAGTGCCTTGCACTGAAGAAGGTGTATCCTGGGGTCGATCCATGCATAGCTCGCCATACATCGATCAGCCCCAGGTCCACTAATGCCTTATTTATATGTTTTTCAATAGAAGTCCTCTTTCTTTTCTTATTTGTTGAGTCTGAGTTATGAAGAGTAGCATTTATATCACCTGCAAAAATGAGACTGCCATATGACTCTGATGCAATCAAATTAAATATTTTCCTGAAGAAGGGCATAGTACTACCAGGGGGGGCATAAACATTAAACAATGTGACCTCTTTTTGGTCTATTTTCCCCTTTAGTAAAACATATCTTCCCTCCTTATCAATTATTTTAGATATGAATTCAAATCGAATTGAGTTAGAAATCAATATAGCAACCCCTCTCTTTTTACCATTTTTATATGAGGAGAAGAAGGTATTCTTAAAGCCCATTTTTTTTATTTTTTCGTGTTCTGCATCAGATAGGTGTGTTTCTTGCCAAAAGGCAATATTAACCTTTTCCTTTTTTATTTTTGCTATCATTTTACTCCTCTTAATTGGGCTGTTTAACCCATTTACATTTAAAGAGAGTAGATTATAATGCTGAAAATGCATACATTTTTCGTTTCAAACCCTGTGTGCATAATGTATCCCAAATATTGAAAAAAGGGGAGAAAATACCATAACTCTCAGTATCACAACAACATCCCACATTTAAAAAAATATACACTGTACCATCCCAGACCTCGCAAAAAAAACAGAGACAAAAATATAGCAAAACATTCAAAAGGAAATAATTATAATACAAGGAATTTCCTAACACAAACGAAGGCGTCATAAAGCCTTCAATAGATGAGGGGGACTAACCACAAGGTGGGCCCCCGAAACTTGTGGCTTTCACAGTAGAAGGTATCAGCCTTTTTCAATGATTTTTAAACTTATTCAGAGGATACTGTCATTTATATGATTAACTATATCACCCACCGAGCTCCATGTAATCGAGAATAGGTCGCTCACACTATATCTGGCGTCGTCGCAGGTTCTGGCTGCTCTCGGATCCCGTGTCTGTCCGGCGGGCTCCGTCCGGTCACCGCGGGGCTTGCGGTCGGGGAGGCGACGATGCTTTCGTCGCGACTCGGCGAGCCTCCTCCCGGGGAGTCGCCGCCAGGCTCTATATACCTCCTGCGGTATTCACTCAGCCTCTCCTGGGCCCGCTGCTGCATCTGCCGTTGCTCGTCGCGTCGGTGTCCCGCTACCTCCCATGGGAGAAGCCGAGCCAACGCCGCCTCTGCCGTGCTTTTCTTCTTTTCAGCGATGATGATGGTACCTATTTCGAATCCCTTGCTGCGTAGGTCCCCTGCTGCATGTGTTGCGCTGTTGTATAACATGGTACCAGTGTCCAACTCAACTCGCATTCTGGTCATCGGGGTTTGAAAACGTATTTTCTTCAGGAGTAGGGCTTTTTTAACTGGAGCGTATTCTTGTCTCTTTTTCTGCACAGCTTCCGCGTAGTCGTGGTCAAAAAACACCCGTTTACCCTGGACACAGGGCTTCTTCTTCCAGGCAGTGTGGAGGATTTTCTCTTTCACCGTGAATTTAAGGAACCGGATCACCATGGAACGTGGTGGAGCGGTCGCTGGTGGTTTTGGTCCGACCCTGTGACATCGCTCGATTCCAAAGTCCTGGTTCTGACCCAAGCCCATATCACCCAATTCCGTCTTTATCATGTTTTCAATGAACGTGGTCGCAGAGTTGCCCTCCGCCCCCTCTGGAATGGAATAGACCCTGACGTTTTGACGCCTGGAATATCCCTCCATATACGACAATTTGTCTTCCAAAGCTTGTTGATCAGCAAGTAGTTGAATAAGGGCGTCCTTGACTCCAATATTCCACTCTTCCGTGTCTGCGACACGTTCTTCCATTTCCCCCACACTCCTCACTGCTTTGTCCAATCGGTCCGTCGAGTCCTGTATCTTCAGGTTCATTTCGGATTTAAATTCCTCCATTTGTTTTTTAATATCGTTGAGGAAGCATGTGCGAAATTCCGAGAGATCCTTTTTCAATTCGGCTTGTAGTGTAGCCAGTCCTGCAGTCATGACTTCGCTCACTACTTTTTGAAGCGACGCCACTGTGACCAGGCCAGGGCTCCCGTCCTCACCGCCGGCGCCGCCATCTTGTGTTGCCGTTGTTTTCACATTGTTTGCTCCGTCTTCGTTCACTGGTTCAGGAGCGGTATTTCTCAACTCGTAGCCTCCTTTTTTCACATGGGACTTTTCCCCGCTCATTATTCTTTCGGTTTGTATCACTCTGAATGTATGAAACTTCTTGAATTAAATGAAGTTATAGGCTGATACCGGAGCTCTGTTACTAAGCTGCCATCACGTGTAACGCCCGGTTAAACTGATTTTGATGTTATCATGTGACCCATACATATCACGCTGAAGCTTATTTAGACACATTATCAGATAAATAACGGCAATCAAGGTTCAAGGTTCATTTTATTTTGTCTCTCTCTTTTGTCTTGGAGTTAGAGCCCCACTGCATACATATAACATTCAACATATCAAAGAAAAGAATACAAAAAACAACAGTACAACAGTAAACACATAGACAAGATATAATGCACATATTCCCTTAACAAGGTGCGTCTAGACATTTCAAAGTCTTCTTTGTAGTCTTAGATTCAATGATTTAACAATAAACCATATAGCTGGATTTGAATAGATGACTTCATGTCTTCATTGTCTCCTTCTAGCCTGAAGTACTTGAACCTGTCCAACACTGGTCTGTCTGTCCTTCAGTTCACTGATGTCCCTCCTGGTAAAGTCCTTTTGTTGACTTTGTGTGTGTGTGTGTGTGTGTGTGTGTGTGTGTGTGTGTGTGTGTGTGTGTGTGTGTGTGTGTGTGTGTGTGTGTGTGTGTGTGTGTGTGTGTGTGTGTGTGCGCGCAAACATCTTTGACCTCCATTGTGCCACTTCTACTTTGTTAAAGCCGCAGTTCAACGAAATACTTTCTGTTGTTGTTTAGGTAGTAAAACAGCCATGTTCCCAGCGTTAAACACTCTGCTACTGAATCACAACAACATATCTGAGGTGAGACCCCATGTTACTGAACAAACACACTGTGATTACTATCACAATACAGAGCTTTAACTGTTTAACAAAAAATTGTTTTAACCAAAACATATCACTTACACACTACCTTTTTAAAGCTTCATATACATATATTAACATTGTGAACCTCTACTTTTACATACAGACAATATGTTTGGTCAACCACAGTAACACAGCTCCCTTTGTTTCCTCCAATCCTTTCCCCACACACACACACACACACACACACACACACACACACACACACACACACACACACACACACACACTCAATTATTCTACACACTCACACACAGTGGTGTGTGGCGAACGAACTGGAAAAGCTGCAGAGTTTGGTGCAGCTGTCGTTTCGATTCAACCCCCTGCTGAGCCGAGAGAGGAACCTGCAGACCGCAGATCTGCTGCTGGTAGCCAGACTCGGCCAGCTGACCACCCTCAACAACTCCCAGGTGTGTGTGTGTGTGTGTGTGTGTGTGTGTGTGTGCAAGGTTACATGTTTCATGTTGAGAGCAGTGCACTTTACAAGATATTAGCGCTGTCCAGCAGATCTCCATGTTTTTATGTTTTTTCCCCCACAAAAGTAGCAAAAATAGCAGATCTACAAAGTTATGGCCTTGTTTGCTTGTTGATTTCAGAATCAGAATCATCTTTATTGTCACATCACAGGTTTACAGGGTTAAATTCATAATCCTGGTGGTCTGGCCCTTGATACTACGGTAGGCTGCCTTGCCTGGCCACGGTTGTTGTAGGGGTTTGACCAGTTTATGACTGGAGTGCAGTGTTGATTTCATCGACTAAAACTATGACGAAAATGTTCGTCGACTACCTTTTTTCACTGACAAAAACTCAATAAAAACTAAGCTATGATGACTAAAACTATGACTAAACATACTGACAATTTTGTCAACAAATAAAAAGTGACTAAAATGTTAGTGAGGGACTAGTGGAGAAGAGACCCAGTAGAACTAAAAGACAAGTCATTTTATGTTTGGTTGCGCATGGGTGTTGCGCTCTGAAAATAGCCGATCTACAAGCTCACAACGACTCGTGCTGCGACGCACGTGTAAAACTGTAGGTTTAGTCGACTAAAACTAGACAAAAACTAAGACATTTCAGATTACTAAAATATGACTAAAACTAAATGGAATTTAATTCAAAAGACTGACTAAAACTAAATAAAGATTTGCTGTCAGAATCAACACTGCTGGGGTGGTGCCTGTCCTTGATGATGCGCTGAGCTTTGACTATGCACCTCTTCTTCCTCTTCACCGCTGTAGGTTTTTCTTTTCACAGGCGGTGCAGTTTCGTCCCAACAGTGTCAAGTTAGTTTCAACTACTTCTAAGTCAGTCTTATCTATTTCCAGTAAGTACCGCCTCCAATAGGTAGACTTCAAAGACTTGACAAGAGCAACCAGATTGATTGATTGATTGAAATATTTATTAGGCAAAAAGAATGTAAAACATCACAGTTCGGTCCGTCCAAAAAAGTCCTTGCGGACTTGTTTCCGTTGGGGTCCTTGGTATTTATTTAATATACATATCAACCTAGCATAGCATCCAAACAGTTTGAAATATCAACATAAAAATATACAGAGAAAAAATAACACTATGTACAAAAAAATCTGATCAGAGTGTCCACCCTGAGATAGGGAGGTCGGGGTTCAATTCTCGGCTGGGTCATACCAAAGACTGGTCCCTGCTTGGCACTCAGCATCACACTAAGGAAACAGGAGGCTGTGATTCCCTTGGCCAGGTTGAAAGTGGTCAAGTATGTCTGGGATTAAGACAGATTCAGAAGAAAAAATAAAGTGCCCATTTATTTTGCCGATGGGTTCCCAGATTGGTCTGTGACTGACTTACTTGACCTAATCCCTTTGCTCCTCTAGGGTGCATAGGCCGTTGACAAAATAATGTCCCCCATTTCACTTGGTTTTAGAGGTTATTTTGAGATCTCCCTTAGTTGAGCCCACTCTCTGACATTTCTTCTCCAGCTGTCCCAGGGGCCACCTTGTTTTCCTTTTCCCCGGGGGGTTCCAACCTGAATTTTTTTTTTCTTGTTTTTTTTTCTGTTTACTAAATAGCTGGAGAGACAGGGAGACCCCTGTTTCTGAACAAACACTCTATATAGTAATGATTAGAATATAGAGCTTTTATTGTTTTTACAGAAAACCTTTTTGTTTTAACCCCAAACATATCACCTTTTAACCACAACCTCTACCAGGCGAGTCATACACCCTCAGCTAATGTGTGTCCCTGTTCCCATGGCGACCGACAGATCACGCACGAGGACCGGAGGGGGGCGGAGCTGATGTACATTAAGATGTTTACGGAGGCGTGGCTTCAGGCCGGGGGTAACAGAGAAGCCGAGCAGAGCCGACCCAGCATGCAGTTCACCTCAGAGCATCCCCGATTCCACAGCCTCATACACAGTATGTTCTGCTTTGTTTATGTATTAATTAGAGCTAGACGGATATATTGATCGTTTTGGCCAACATACTCAGCCATTATTTGACTTTTTTGATGACATTGGTATCGTCAATTATGTAGCAGATGTTTCCTGATTTGTAACCACTTTCAACCTGGTGTACCTAAATTGGACATGTCGTTTTAGGTGAACAATTGTCTAACGTTTTAACACATTTTCAAAAATAGCCGATCTACAATCTATGTGTTACTGCAACCAGTGCAGGTTTTGTACCATTATAGTCAGGTAATGCAACCTCCTGTATTTCTACTGTTTGTCACGTGGTTTGTAATGAAAGTGTTTTAAGTAATTTAGCACAAGGTGTCGTTGCGACGCCTTGTGAGCTTGTAGATCGGCAATCTTAGAATTTTCTATTTTTGTGTTTTGTGTTTTAAATTGATTAGAATTAATTTGGCACATTTGTAATCAGTGATCCAGGACTAGGTGTCGAACCTAAAAATCTGGCATGGATCGGGCACATTTATTTATTTGTTAATGAATTAATTAATTTTACCTCACTGTACCCTCGATACCACAGCCTCATACACAGTAAGATCAACTTCACATGATCTATTTGTTTGTTTATGTAATTATTGAATTAATAATAAACCACAACAAAATGACCAGACCATGTGAATCTAAAAAGAAACATCCTATATCAGGTGACAGTTTTTCACATGCATAATACATATGATATTTCATATTAAGTTAGTATATTTAGTTGGTAGATGTGAGACAACGGTACTTCTGCCTATTGACATGGAGGGAACTGTGACATGACATATTTGAGGACAGAAAAATGATTCTGTTGTGTGCTTAGTTTTTTTTAACCAGTTATAATAAAGTTGTTTATTTTGTTCTCTTGTGTAAAGCGACCTTGAGTACCAAGAAAAGCACACTGTAAATTGGATGTATTATTAAACAGTGTTGGAGCATGGCGAATCCCTATTGGGACAGAGTTCCACATAATAATACCAATGTATTCAACGTATAAAGTGAATACGATGTTTGTCTCGTAGAGTACGGAGCCCCAGAGGAGAGTGAGCTCAAGAAGCAGCAGCCGTTCGCTCTGAAAAATCAGCTGTTGAGTGAGTCGACTTCTCCCTTCCTTACAAACCTACATGTTCATGCCAATGGTTCTCAAAAACCTTTGAATTTCAAGGACCCCCAGTTTGATATGCATCAGGCCACGGACCCCCATAACTCTGGGAGTGTACGAATGGAACCAAATGGACCATTTGGTTCCATTTGTACACTCTCAGAGTTACAGACCGGTAAGAGTCCATTTGGTTCCATTCGTACACTCTCAGAGTTAACAGACCAACAAGAGTCCCGCCCGGTCGCTTTGAATCCTCTTAACTATCAAACATTTAGCGGGGGAACCCCACGGAACCCCCTCAATGACCCCTGGGGGACCCCATACCCCCACTTTCAGAACCACTGCTTATGTTATTTGAGGCTACACTCTGTAATAGTCCAGGGGCCAGCACTGATATTTCCACAAATCGGTACCACTTAAGGTGACCGTAAATTGTTTGTATTTTTGTCTTCCTACATGTCTCTAGTTTATATATTGGTATGATAACCCTTCCAATCTTGTAGCTTAATGGCAGTTATCACTACCTACTGGCTAATGTATCCGGTAGGAGACACAAAGTAGAATCTTTGTGTCTCCTACACCCGGGCATCAAATTATTGCGACAAAAAACAAAATATATCCATGTATTCAAGGCTTCATGGGGTGTGCAATTGATAACTTCTCAGATTTTTGGTGTTTGCAAAAAGACTGCTTTCCATAAGCTTGTAAAAGTTTACCCTCCTTCGGTCTAAGGTGGTCATAGCTGAATGGGTAGAGAGTCCCCCTGGGAAACTTAAAGAGGAGTTCACCCAAAAAATGATTATTTTCTATCAATTGCACACCCCATGAAGCCTTGAATACATGGATATATTTTGTTTTTTGTCGCAATAATTTGATGCCCGGGTGTAGGAGACACAAAGATTCTACTTTGTGTCTCCTACCGGATACATTAGCCAGTAGGTAGTGATAACTGCCATTAAGCTACGAGATTGGCAGGGTTATCATACAAATATATAAACTAGAGACATGTAGGAAGACGAAAATACAAAAATTTTACGGTCACCAAAATGGTACCAAAATCTGGCCTGGCCCCTGGACTATAAGTTTTGTCTGTTTTCTCCCTCTTGTGGCGGAGAGAGGCAATTGCAACATTGTCCAGAGAACACTAAATCTAGTGTCCAATACAGTGTGCTTCAAATAACTTTATCGAAGCACTAGAGAGACCACCTCCAACCACTGCACATGTACTAGTTATACTGTATTAACATACTCAATAACAATACCAATTTAGTAAAAAAAAATGTATTTTATTACATAAAAAATATTGTGGCTGTTATTTAATGGATATTGGAACAAAATAATTAAACTGTATTTTAAGCCCAGTTCACACCAATGATGCACGATACATGCAACTAAATAAATCGCCGCGGTCTGAACTGACCAACTGACCGCGGAATATATATATATTTTTAAAGCGAACATTTGTAACTCAAATCTTTGCTTCTGGGGGGTCTCTTGAACAAAATATTTTACAAATGTTCGCTTAAAAATATATGTATTCAAAGATTTGCCAAACGATTTTTCTAAAATAGCAGATCTACATGCTCATAGCGTGGCACTGAGCTTGTATATCTGCTATGTTTTTAATAGCCAAAGAAATCTGAAAATGACACCGATGCGTTCCCGGCCTTAATGGGTTAAACACGACGTCTCAAACACAGATATAGAAACCTAGATACCTCATTGGCCTCTGCAGTTCATTGGAGCGACGTGCTTGGTATGGTGGCCGCCATATTTCTGAGGGGCACGGGCACTGGCCAATCACAGCGCGTTGACTACTGGCCAATCACAGCGCGTCTTTTCCAGGACTTGTCAGAATCTAGTTGTCCCGCCCCCACCTGCCTCTCATTGGCCTACTGAACGCCCCCTTCTGTGACATACGCGGAAATTTCCAGCTGCCCCCCAGAAGCGGAAGTGTGTCCGCCATACACACGCTTTAGAGCCAGAGGAGGCGTCTACCTTTATATGTCTATGGTCTCAAAGCTCATGTTCATGTTTCTCTCTGTCAGATATTACCTTTGTTTGTCCAGACGAAGCCGAACGAAAACCCATTGTCAAGAAACTCCCAGGTAAATCATATTCATTTTTATTGTTTAGTTGTTTTTACACATGAGGTTGGTACATTACACTGAAGAGCAGTATAGAAACATCTCTGTTATTTACAAATATTGGTACCGTACTTGATAAAACCCTGCATGGGCAAAACGTTGTTGTTTGGTTAAAATATTAAGACAGGAGGAGCAACCTATCGCGTGTGTACATTTCCTTTTCTTCTTACAAATATTGCCTCAGAAAATTAATGCAAACTAAGAAAGATCATATCATTTTAATAACCAGTGTCTTGTTTTATTCACTTGAACGCTTTCCCATCCAGACTCCATGATAGTTCAGAAAGTGAAGGGACTGTTGTACAGACTGCTGAAGGTCCCTGGAACGCAGATCCAACTGTCTTACACCAACTCAAAGGTACTGTATAAGCAGGCATAATAATAATAATAACCATATGTGTGTTAGATATTTGTTGAAAACATTTATTATGATAATTTGATGACCGGCAGCGGTTCCGGTAGGAGACACAAAGAGTCTCCTTTGTGTTTCCTACCGGAACCGCTGCCTACCGGTCCGCCGGTCATCAAATTATTGGCTTAGGAATTCGACAAAAAAACAAAAATATCCATGAGTTCAAGTCTCCATGGGGTGACTTATCAATAGATTCTTTAATTTTTTGGGTGAAATATCCCTTTAATGTCAGAACAGGGCAGCTAAAATGAAGCGGCAAAACCACTGCCACGGCTATGGGTTCCATCTTAGCGTTTCCTATGAATTGCATTTTGTAGGTGTTGGTATGCACTCTTTTTAGTTCTCATCATGTAGTGAGACATGCGTTTAATTTCGTCAAAAACTATATTTTTTGGGTGAACTATCCCTTTAATGTCAGAACAGGGCAGCTAAAATGAAGCAGCAAAACCACTGCCAGGGCTGTGGGTTCCATCTTAGCGTTTCCTATGAATTGCATTTTGTAGGTGTCGGTATCAAGGGGCAAGTCTTGGATATTTACGATGAGCCCAACACGGAAGCTTATGAATGGCCAGAGTGGCCAGAGGATAAGGGGTTTCTGCCCGACAACAGCGATTTAGAATGCCCAGCTCGTCCTGGTGCTCCTGGTTCCTGGTTCATTTTCAGTCTGTAGAAAGACCCCAGGGGGGTCCCCACATGATTTTTGGGGGGGTTTCCAGATTATGGCATCAAAAGTAATCAACAAACTAGGCTTATATTATAAAAACTGGTCAAACCTTGACCAAATTGTCAAATTATATGAGAAAGAGGCAAAATCTGTGAAAATCTACAAGCTCACAACGGCTCGCGTTGCGAGGCGTTGTGAGCTTGTAGATCGGCTTGTAGATCGGCTATTATTATCTGTCGAGACATCTAAATCAAATGCCTCAACTACTACATTCTCCAAGTGCTTGTCAGGGTGGGGGGTACCCAGTTCAAATGTGATTATTTTGGGGGGTCCCCAGTTCAAATATGCTTATTTATTTTGGGGGGTCCCCAGTTCAAATACAATTATTTTGGGGGGTCACGGGCTGAAAAGGTTGAGAACCACCGCTATAAAGAACGGTTTAGTTTAACGGTTGTTCCTGTTTGTTGTCTCAGATCGAGGGCACAGAGATTGAGATTGACAACGACCTGAAGTCTCTGCAGTTCTACTCCATTGAAGATGGCGACACGGTGTTGGTGCGCTGGGCCTGAACGCACCACTGGTCAAAGACGTACAGTGTATGTGCTTTTTAGCAGACTGTTAACCACATGAACCCCTAGTGTCCCCTACCCTGAGGGCCAACATTCAGCCAAAATTGTCACTCTCTACAAGCTCACAATGCATCGCATATTTTCAGGCGAAGATAGTTAGCACATTCCCTGCCATGGACAGAGATCTTTTTTTGTTTTTATTCCACAAGAGGGCGCAACATAGGAATGATCCATCGAAGGAATCGACAGATGTGACGTCATCCCAAAAAACGTCACTTACGTCCGCTCCAATGATAGGATTTGGAGAAAAACACTTCTAGCTCTGATAGTTGTTTTTTAGTTGTGAAAACCAGCCATTTTCAACGGGCGATCGCTCCAAAATGGCCGATCGCGGTAAAAATGTTGTTCCACTGGATAGACGGGACCCTCCCCCACCTCCCGGACACTTTTCGTTTACATCCGCATGCATGTCGTGGCTGGCTTCTGCGTCTTTTCAAAGATCGTCAAAACAAGGTGAAAAACGCTGGCAGCAGCAAAATAATTAATTAATTAATTAAATACCTGGCAGTGAATGTGTTAAAAAAATGAGGGGGCCTAGAATAGAGTTCAGAAGTGGGTTGCGCACGTACAGTTTGTCGCTGGTGCTGGACACAGAGTAACAGTTCAAAAGAATGAATGTCCACACAACAGCATTGCTCCTAAAAGTGTTGTTCCTTTTTACTTTAACCCATTAAGACCTGTGTCATTTTTATATTTGAGCTAAAAAAGCATTATTTTACACTTTGGCTATTCAAAAATAGCAGATATACAAGCTCATTGCGCGGCACCGAGTGCCGCGCTATGAGCTTGTAGATTTGCTATTTTTTTGTATAGTGAAAATGTGTGCAAATCTTTGAATATATATATTTTTAAAGCGAACATTTTTAACTCTAATCTTTGCTTCTGGGGGGTCCCTGGAACAACATATTTTGAGATGGGGGTCCGCGGCCAAATTCATATCGTTTTGGGGGTCTTTGACATGAAAAGGTTTGAGAACCACTGACATAGCAACAGAAGTTTTTTCAAAAACTGTTCGGATTTAGAAGACATTTTGTAGAATCGAAACCTCAGGTCTTAATGGGTTAAAACACAGGAAAGTGGTACGGGGTGGTACAACGTTTCGGCCACACATGGCCCTTCATCAGGTGAAGACCTGATGAAGGGCCATGTGGGGCTTAGAATAGAGCCCCGGGGGACTCCGATCAACTATTGGCACTTTTCGATTACGACGTGAGAGAACGACGTGCCACGTCTCGAAACTTATTTCACAGGTTCTGGATTTGTTTCCATTGATAATATCACAATGTAACACTTGAATTCAAAATCTAGGTTAACCGCTTCAACCCTATAGCTTATTTGTCAAAATGTGTCAACATTTTGTTATTTATTTTGTTAATAGCAGATCTGCAAGCTCACAATGCATTGTGATACAACTGTTGGGTTGTGAGCTTGTAGTTGGGGTATTGTTGCTATTTTCCGTACAAAGACGTACATCCCCCCCCCCCACCCCCCTCAGTTTATTTATTCAACAACATAAACTCCCTTTAAACTCACATAACACGCTTCTGCTGCTTAACTCTTATCTTGCTGTTGGAATAGCTTGAGTCTCCTCTGGTTTTAACATTTTCACAGGAAAAACTGTGATTTTATTTCTTTGCTCTTTTTTTTTGTGGGGGGGAGGGGTCTTCGTATAAGCCCACTTTCAGTTGCATACCTTTCCTGCACATTTCTAATACTTTTTGTAATTATTTGTATCTGTATACTTCATTTTGTGTGCAAATAATAAACCTTCAGCTCTGTTGAGGCAATAAGCCAGTCCAGTGTGTCATCGTCCAGGTCAATTAAACCAGTGGTTCAGTCTCTGAATGCTACATACATACAGTACTTGCATACATACTGTACGTACGTACATGCATACATATCACAATAACGTTGCTGTCGGGCAAAACGTTGCTTTCTTACAAATATAAATTGTCAGAAAGACTACCCAACTATACCCCCAACCCCCACTGTGTGGAGGACCGTAGCAATTTAGGCAACAGATAAGTCTAGTCTAGTAAAAGGTTACATACTTCATATAGTAATTACAAATATGAATGATAATGATTCATAGATAAGCCCTAATAATTATGAGAGTTTAACCTGTTAAAAAAGCTTGTCAACAGAACCTACTGTAGCAAATTCACACGTTTGAGTGTTACTTGCATAATGTCCTATAATGTAAACCACACTTCACGCCCACATGTCTGAGAAATGTTTATATTTCCTTATTCTGCTGCATATTTTTTTAAAGTGCTTAGTTTGCTATTTTCGTGCCTTTCATACTCTGGTTTTAACAAGAAACATGGAGACTGCCATGCTCAGCTAAAATGTTTTCAGACTCATCAGGATGAGAAAACAAAGCGACCTAACCTACAGACATTGTATTGAATGAGAGCAGGGTGGAGATTCCTGTATGTTTCAGCAAGACCGATATTTAAATAAGAGAAGGGCAAATTCTCCTATGAAAGCAAACAGGCAGGTGCTCGAGCACTGGTTGGCTCCTACAGTACAGTATGTGTGCACCTGATGGAGGCACTGCACGCTACACCGGTTACAGGTTAAACTGCATGCTACACAGGGAGTCACTTGTTGCCAAAGAAATTTGTGCTGAATTGTCAGATGTCATGAAAGCTGTGAAGAAGCTGTGAAGAACACAATGCTCTACTTCACCATTCGGAGGTTCGATGTGTTTCACACGGAACAGTGTTGTCACGCATGTTGAAGTTATGTGTAGTCAGGAGTTTTTACTTCTCCAAAACTGCACAGAGCTGGCTGACAATTTCAATGACCATGTCTGGGTTGTGAGCTGAACAGAATTCTAAAGTTCTATGCAAGGCCACAATTGGCATTCACGTTTCTGTATGACAGAATGGAAAGCATTCTAAAACATAAGAATATACAGTATGGGGACCCTGCTTCATTTATTTATCAGGTAAGGGGTCCTTGGCCCGAAAAATGTTGTTGAAGACACCTGATCTACATAAAAGCGGAAACAAGTCATCCAGGCATGCAAACCTATCCATATATCCACTTTTTTGAGTTCTTGTTTCAACTCAAAACAAAACAAGGTGGCCTAGACCGTGGCGTCGCGGTCTAGGCACCCTGGTTGAAAATCCTTAATAGCAGTGTGCCGCGGGTTCGCGTCCCGTTCCCGTCGGCCTTTCCTGCATGTCTTCCCCCCATCTCTCTCCCCATTCTTCCTGTCAGACTACTTTCCCTGTCCCTCTTCAATGAAAAATAATAAAAAACTACCAAAAACAAATCATAAAAAAAAAAACAAGGTAATGGCGGCAGCA
The DNA here is from genome assembly GCF_963454915.1 of Gymnoscopelus microlampas. NCBI lineage: Eukaryota > Metazoa > Chordata > Actinopteri > Myctophiformes > Myctophidae > Gymnoscopelus > Gymnoscopelus microlampas. The sequence goes on from NC_139939.1 coordinate 7,257,304, forward strand.
GGAGAAGAACACACTGAGTCTGGTCAGCAGCTGAATCAGCCTGTCGATTTGATGATTAGATATCAGAGTATATGTTTTCTGGGGTGCTGAGTTGATTTATGAGGTGACTGAAGCAATTCAAATTCAGTGTCATAGGTACAAGGTCAACATCAAGGTCGTTTGCATTCAAAATGTTTACACAATTGGCATATCTTGGCCTTGTCTTTTATGTTGACCTTGCCCTTAATAATACCTGTTTTGTAGCTAATAACCAATAAATTAGCTCAATTGTTTTAGTTTTTCAATTATCAAAATAATCACAAATGTTACATCTTAATCCATGAATATGACATTTAACATGGTATGAACTATTCAATCTCTTCCTCGTCAGAACTGTCCTGTTCAGGCAGTGAATCTTACTCAGGCACTTGGTTTGTACAGTTCTGGAGTTTGCAGAGGTCTAATACATCTCAACCCATTGCTGAGACCACTGTGGTCAGGAAGCTTGCATAGTCGTGCACATTTACAAGCCAACAACTAAAGGACTACATCTGGTGCAGGGGCTGTGCGCATCCAATGAATAGGCTCTATGCACAGCAGCCATATTGTAAGACATTCACAGGTGTTACCAATGATACTAATGAAGGCTCTGTTCCATTCTGGTCAGACAGAGTCAGGGTGCTGATATTGTGCATGTTGGCTCACTGGAAACACTCCCAAATGGCCCTTTACGGGTGTGTAACTCTGAGAGTGTACAAATGTACACTCTCAGAATTATGGGGGTCGTGGAAATCTGAAATTCAAAAATCTGAGAACTACTGTGCTACACTAAATGGAACAGAGCCTTCATTAGTATCACTGGTAACACCTGTGAAGGAAGCGATAATATGGCTGATGTGAATAGAGCCTATTGCTAACTGTCGACCAACCATCAGCAGTTGTCCATCCACTCTGTATGGTGATCTAGTGCAGATGGGTGAGTCTGCAGAGAGCATCTCCGTATTTTAGTCTGGTAATTGGCACGGAGGGCATGGACAAATAGACATTCTCTACATGGTGGGAGTTGACTGGAATCAGCCTCTCCCCTCCTGGTACAGAATATCTGGTAGTGGATCTTGTGCACGTCACCGGAGGTCCAGACAGGTACGTCTGTCCAAGTTGTTTGAATGTCTCCTGAAATTCAGGTTTTTTCTTCAATAACCTCATTGCATTCAGTTTTACAGACAGACAGTCAGACAGACAGTGACAGGACTAAAGGAGTTCGTGTCTGATCTTGTGTCAGCTTCCCTTTTTCTCTTCCAGAGACAGATGAGCGGACAGATACAGCTGTTGAACACGTGCAACACTGTGCAGACTGGCAAACCATACGAAAAGAAACTGTTGCCTGTGACTTGAACAGCCGAGAGCAACAATACAGGAGCCCAGCAAATGAAATGGCTGATGGTCACAGGCCATAAAACTGGAGTCTCTGGTCTACTGCTTTTGATGACGCGGCTTATCCAAATAATAATGATGGGAAACACAAGCCCAATAAGGAAGCGGGACACCATCACGGCTTTCTTCACAGCCAGTGGAGATGGGATTTTCTGTTTGATGAAATCGTAATTCTCGATACAAACAGTTCCATTCGTCAGGTCGTTCTTCTGCAGCTCCATGGACAGTAAGGAAGGCACGGCTAAAACAACTCCCAGGAACCAGCTGAGAAGGACCGTACTGCCGGACACATCGGGGAGGCATTTCTTAGGGACACACCAGCGCACGTTCCAGAGGGTTATGATGAGTGTGGTGGAGAACATGTTGACAAACGTGACGTAGGAGCCCAGCTTGCACATATAGCTTCCAAACTCCCAGGAGAAGGAATTGAGAGCGCTGATCAGATACAGAGGAAGGAAGAGGCAGCGGATGAGATGTGTGATCGCCAAGCCGAGGATCTGTGTCCATCGGGCCAGTTTCGGCTTGTATTTGAAAAGGGCCACGATCACAGCCAGGTTGAGCGGCAGCCCGAGTAGAGCGAAAGAGTACGCCGACACGTACAGGAGTCTGAGCAACTTGGTCAGTAGATCATTTGATTTGATCGCTTGATTTGGAGGATCGATGGTCTCCTCCACACTCCAAGTGATCTCAGGAGGATTGGTATAGTCATAATCTATAGAAGAGTAGTTGTCCGCCGTGTAATCCATGACCTTGAGAAAGGAAGAACATATATATTTTATATTGGTGCTACACATTTATGGACTCATACAAAGCCACAATTCACTGTCACATGTAAAAGAATATATATATGTTATTCATGACAGGAATATAACTTTACAAGGAAAGAAGTTCATTCAGAAATGGAAACACACTGGCCACTAGTGATGAGCGGGCCGACCCGTAACCCGCGGGTCGACCCGTAACCCGCGGGTCAACCCGCGGCGTGGGTGGGTCGAGTCAGGATTTCAGAGGCAATTATGCGGGCTGCGGGTGAGCGGGTCAGCCGCTCTCACACGCAAAAAAAAATAAAATCACATGCTCTTGTTTTGTCTTTATTCCTAATAAGAATAAGAATAATAACAATAAAACAATTTGAATACACTTGGAGTGTATACTTGAAGATTATTTTCCTTCATGATTTTACCGACATTTGTTTTTTACCGCGGCTCGCGGGGCGGGTTGAGCCATAGATTTATATATGGGTTCGCGGGGCGGGTTGAGGCGGGTTGGGTTCCATGGCGGGGCGGGGCGGGTCATGAAAAAACTCGACCCGCACATCACTACTGGCCACTGTGGCCAGGAGTTCAGAGGCACTATATCAGAAGAAAAACAAGTGTGTTGTATATCTGCTATTCGTGAAATAGAGCAACCTAAAACTAAATAAAATCAGTGGGTCTCTTCCTGGTGTTATGCCTGTGTGTCTTTTACGCTATTGCTATTATTACAATAATTATAACCACATTATCCATTTTTACATTGGCCATAAACAAATTGCAGATGTACAAGTGTGCAGCGTGTCATGAAGTGAAGAAAGCTTTGTAGATTAACCAATTAAGCCCTATTTTATACTTCCATTTGATAACAGCTGATCTGCATGCTCACGACGCATCACGATGCAACATGTTAGAACAGATATAAATGTTTTTTACTTTTTTTTTTTTTTTTTTTACTTACTTTGGTACTATAGTATGTAAATATATTGTTATGTCAATACTTAGGCCTATGTAGGTCTACTTTTACTCATTGACATTGAATACAGGCATTTTATGCGTAAGTATTTATGTGTTATTATGGTATTGCTACTTTTACTTAGAAAAAACATCTGAGTACTTCCTCCACTCTGCATGAAACAGACTTTAGTGCAAACAGCAGGGTGCTGGACATTATAGTTTTCTTTAAACTATAATGTTTTAGCCACACACATTGTACATGAGCAGTTGTTGTTCTTACCTTGGCTGTGTTTTCTAGCAGAATAAATGACAACTGTAAAGGTCCAGAGAGGAGAAATGCAGCTCATGTGCAGACTCCCAGTCAGCTCATGTACTTCTGTGAAGACGCTGTATCTAAACAACACTTACAGGAAGGAGGGACTTGGATTTCCTCCGATTAGAGAGTGATGCATAGAGTGGTTCTCAAACATTCTCATTATCACCTTTATTTAAACCTTGAGTACAGTTGAGGGGCAAGCCCTCATTTTCAATGTAGCCGAGGTTACAATAATAGACACAGTCCAAATCCATTACAGAAGGAATGTTAACCAGAGTACAATTACAAAATAAAATAACTTAAACAGTACCTAAAACAAATCAACAAAATTAATGAATTAAAAAATGTAGATAAGAGGTTTTTGTCCGACAGCAACGATATGAGGTGTGGTCAGATAATGAGGATTAAAGTCAATGGTAGGCTATGCGAGTGACCTCAGTGACAACTGATGCAAGTAAAAAAATAAAATTATTATTTACATCCATTTCCCCAGTTTCTTAACTTCTAATCCTTACATATAGTATAGGTATAAGGCTGAAGTGGTTAATGTATGTTTTGTAATAATAATCAACAACATCAAGTAACTACTAACTAGTCACTTAAGTTTTCCAATAATTGAAGTGGAGTAAAAGTACAATATTTGCCTCTGAGATGTAGTGGAGTACAAGTATTGAAAAATGGAAATACGCTGAAGTAAAAGTACCTCAAAATTGTACTCAAGTACAGTACCTGAGTAAATATATTTAGTTACTTTCCACCACTGGATTTTTTAATATTGTATAAATAAACTGAGTGAATGCTGGAGTTATTGACGATTTCCACTTGTATGTATTCATTGTGTCCACATGAGGGCAACAAAGACTGTTTAATAAAAACAGATCAACAGAGTCAGATCTTTGCAAGTGCTGTTGACTTTCACACTATTACATTTATCACACTCACTGTATTAGTTCAATTCAATGGATTTAGATGAACGTTGTGTTTTTGCCCCTAGCTGTCTGTCTGTCAGTCAGTCAGTCACTATGAGAATTATTCCCCCTAGATGGTAAATTTGGGGTCCTAGCTTACTGACTACATGAACTGGGGGTGGAACCTGCATAGTCCTATTCGATTTGTCCCACTTACTGTAGTTCAAAAAAATAATGAATGAATTAGTGATTCTGCAAGCCATAGAGGTGCTTTGCATGAACTCTTGTGAAAAAAGCACCTGCTGCAAAGGTGATATTCATGTATGTAATGGTAAAATAAATGGAGAGGACTCGTCGCCCAATGTTCCAATAGGAACGGGAGGAACTAAGTCTAAGTAAGTAATGGTAAAATAAAAGTTATCCTATGCATTACACACACACACACACACACACACACACACACACACACACACACAATTTTGTTAATTGAATTCCATAATACATTTCCTTAGAAGCTGTGTATGTAAACATGGTATTAAATCTTTAGGTTATTTACATGCATATCACAATAACGTTGATGTCGGGCAAAACGTTGCTTTCTTGCAAATATAAATTGTCAAAAAGACTACCTATACTGCTATACCCCCAACCCCCAGTGCGTGGAGGACCGTAGCAATTTAGGCAACAGTGAGATAAGTTAAACAATATAGGCCCAGTCTAGTAAAAGTGTACATACTTCATATAGTAATTACAAATATGAATGATAATGATTCTTATTACACGGCTTGGTTGAATGCTCGATTCTGATTGGTCAGTCATCGGTCATTATTTCTGGATAATGACCGATGAGCTCTATAACGGACCGCTGTGAAATCAGAGACTCAGAACACCTGCTCATGTCAACCTGTGCTGCTTGGTTATATGCTTTATCCAACATGACAGCCATGTAAACAAACAAACAATGTCATTTACAACTAAACGTTGCTCTCAAGAATGTTTTTGAAAACATTTGAAGTGAGAAATAGACGATGCAATAACCGAGAAGTCATTCTATTTGATCCACTGCGCTTCCTTGTTTATCGTGGCATAACAACGGGGGAATACCAAAACGCTCGCCCCAAAACACAGTCGCCCCGGGGCAAATCCGGCGGTATTACAGGCAAATCGGCAGTAAATAGAATGGGGGGCGAGTGTGTTTTGGGGTGAGTTTTTTTCCATTTCGTCATTTGTTTTTGCGAGGCGAACTTGTCCGCCCAGCCCATTAACCACTTCGGCTGCGCCTCGGTGGTTAATCGCCCTGTCGGGCTTTAAATTTCAATAATGACTACCTCCCCATGCATTATCCCTTGCATAGATAAGCCCTAATAATTGTGAGTGTTTAACCTGTTAAAAAAGCCTGTCAACAGAACCTACTGTAGCAAATTCACACTTTTGAGTGTTACTTGCATAATGTCCTATAATGTAAAAACCACACTTCACACCCACATGTCTGAGAAATGTTTATATTTCCTTCTTCTGCTGTGTATTTATAAAAGTGTGCTGACAACATAATTTGCTATTTCCGTGCCTTTGCTATTTTCGTGCCTTTCAAACATGGAGACTGCCATGCTCAACTAAAACGTGTTCAGACTTATCGGGATGAGAAAACAAGTGACCTAACCTACAGACATTGTATTGAATGAGAGCAGGGTGGAGAGCAACTGTGGTTCAGCATGACCGATATTTAAATAAGAGAAGGGCAATTTCTCCTATGAAAGCAAACAGGCATGGGTGCTCGAGCACTGGTTGGCTCCTAGTATGTGTGCACCTGATGGAGGCACTGCATGCTACACAAGTTAAAATGCATGCTACACAGGTCACAGGTTAAAGTGCACGCTCACACAGAGTCACTCGTTGCCAAGGAAATTAGTGCTGTATTGTCCGATGTCATGAAAGCTGTGAAGAACACACTTCTCTACGTCACCATTCGGAGGTTCGATGGGTTTCACACGGAACAGTGTTGTCACGCATGTTGAAGTTATGTGTCTAGTCAGGAGTTTTTACTTCTCCAAAACTGCACAGAGCTGGCTGACAATGATGATGTCTGGGTTGTGAGCTGAACAGATTTTTTTTTAAAAGCCACAATGCGGCCACATTGAGAATAAGATAAGAATATAGCCTACAGTATGGGGACCCTGCTTTATCTGTCAGCTAAAGGTTCCTTGGCCCGAAAAACATTGCTGAAGACCCCTGATCTACATAAAAGCGGATATATGTCATCCAGGTTCGCAAACCTTTCCATATATCCACCACTTTTTTTTGTTCTTGTTTCAACTCAAAACAAAACAAAACACGGTAATGGCGGCAGCACACACTGAGTAGGAGGAGCTGAATCAGCCTGACAAACCTCCAAGAACACCCCATGGCCATATAGTCCATGGGGTCCATGAAAAAACGCACACACTCGACATAAAAAACATACATTTTCAAATGCTTACTGTGTTTACCAAAGACAAGACTTACAAGGTTCCTATAACTTCATTGTGAAAACATTACAGCAATGCATTGATATATACAATAAATGTACTTCTACTTTTACTTTTACTTGTACTTGCACTTAAGTATTTTTAAAAGCATGTACTTTTGAATACTTAAGTATATTTAAAAGCAATACATTTTGTGATTTTACTCAAGTAACATTTTGACTGATGAGCTATTTGTACTATACTTGTAGTGGATTAAATATGACCATTAGTATCTGTACTTTTACTCGAGTGGCATGACCGCCGCCTGTCATCAGGTCGGCTTTGGACTTTTGCTTTCCTCACAGACCTACAGTACCTGTGGATTATACCAGTAAAAGCACCTTTTGTAGACCATGTGGTTGAACTTGACACTCACTGACACTTATGCCTTTCGCCTTAATCTCATACACAAAGCACTGATACCCTTCTTGCACCCTAATGTCTATGTTATGCACAGTATATACCAGCTGCTGTTTTCACCTACTGTTTTACTCCTGTAAACCTGTGATTATTTATTTATTATTATAATGTAAATACAAAAACATGTCTATCCTACAAATTCATAATCTAATCTTTTTAGAATGTATTCTAATTTTGCTGAATCATTAAGTGTCGGGATGACATGCTCATATATTGTATAATTATGTATACAATTGTGTTTCATAGCCATACATGTTGTTGTACATCAATACTAAGCTATTAAAAATAATAGACAGATTAATATATTCATGCTTTTATTTTAAACATACATGTACAAGGTACAGTGAGTAGGGTGGCAGTAATGCCATTTATAAACAAAACTTATTAACTGAGTACAACAATCTGTCAATTGCACAATAATCATGTATACAAGCTATTCAAAATGGACAGAATCATGATTTATTTAATACATAAATGTGGAAAATGTTTTAAAAAATATATGCAGACTTAATGAACATTTTTGAAGACAAATAAAATGGGGGGTTAGGTTCAAATTCATATTAATTTGAGGGTCCATGACATAAACATAATTGAGAACCACTGGTTAAAACAAGAAATGACATAGTCATAATATAGCAGGTTGCGGCAGGCTTTTTTTGCCCCAATCTGCAGCACAAAATGTAAAAGTTGTCTTTCAAATAAAATCTCAGCCATTCCAAGAGAGAGAGAGAGAGAGAGAGAGAGAGAGAGAGAGAGAGAGAGAGAGAGAGAGAGAGAGAGAGAGAGAGAGAGAGAGAGAGAGAGAGAGAGAGAGAGAGGCGCCTAGAGCAGCCTTAACATTCCATTCAATCAGGTCTTTTGTTTGCACAGCTGAGACCACTAATGGCCCTCGGCTCGCTGCAGGGGGTGGGTTGGGGCGCCCGTTCAGAGGACAGCCAATGAGGCAAATGTGTCGAATGCAAATCTGTAATGTGTCGACTACTGGTATGCCTCTTCTTAGAGCAGGTTTACAACCTGCTAATAATTTTGAAATTGTGAAGCAAGTCCAAATAATCAACTACACGTTAGAAAAAAAGCCCCCAAAACTGCAACCTGCAATGGACACATCAAAAAGCAACACAGCAGAAAACAATGTGTGATATGTCTTCTTTTATTTTCCAGAAGCAATTACTTTACAAAGGTCTCAGTCATTCAGAAATATATTTTGTTCATGAGCTGATCTATTGGGCTTTCATTAACTCCAATGCATACCATCAAACTCAAGGCTGCAGTCTGGCTCCCTGGTGCGACGAATCTGCCGCCTGGAATTGTATGATAGCGAAAATGACGTAGATGGCCCTACCGTCTTTCCATATACCTTGTCCAAACCCCGGTTTCCAGTGAGCATGGGGCCAGTTAATGCCCCCCCCCCAGAGTAAAATGCAAAAGTGAAAAAACAGCAGAGGGGTTCCCAGATTGGATATGGAATTACATTTGTGTAAATCAAGTCAAAATATAGCCTATATATTTTCTTAATTATAATGTAGAAACAAACACATTTTTAGAACAAAATGCCTAAAATCATGAATGCAGTGTCCGATTGCCGTGCAAGGCCTAGGAAGAAATGGCACTCTTTTCACATTGGCCTATTATAGTGCCACCAGGAGGCCAAAATAACCTGACCTGGTGGAGACCTGTGCTCCGAGGAGCACTTTTTCTAGTTTTCAAATTTTTGTATCCAATCTGCAACACATTACATCATGACTTGTTGAGAGCTTGTAGATCTGGTATTTTCAAACCATTTCAGAAATTGTTTTAATTGTTTATTTATTTACTTAGCCTATAATGACGTGCCCAAAATGGGGCTGCCAAGTGTTAAAGAGGTTACCTATTCTGAAGAAACCCTTAAGACTGCCAGGTGGCTAAGACAGGCATTAAATGTGGCATGGTGGAAGTCTATTCCATATTTGGGATTTCAATAATTGGGTCTTATCAGTACAGTTAGTGCTTCCATCGCACATTACATGAGCAAAGGGCCATTTAGGTGCAGAGGTGAGTGGGTGTGTGTCATATGGTTATTATAGAGATTTTCAGAGAACAGTGTTACTTGAGGTTAGGAGGAGATCAAGTTCTACCAGTTCTACCTTACCAAACTGGTATGGAGCTTGGAGGAAAGATGAGAGTCGGCTCAGTAGGTGTTTTGTATAAAGTTGGACCGCGACGGAGGTGCGCCGTCTCAAGCGAACTTGAGCCACGAGAGGCACGAGCGAGCAAACTTTGCGAAGTTCTCTTGAGCCGACTCAGAAAAAGAATCGTAAATCATGTTTTGGGGTGATCGTTTGTCTTTCTTTTTTTAGGACAATGGATTCATAGAGTGTATGTGGTGTGGTCAGACAAGGAAATCATCAAAGTCAACAGCATGCGAGGGACCACAGTGAAAAAATGGGTCAGGAAAAGAGCAAAAACAGAAGGCATGTCATCTGTTCAGATTAGGGGTCATCACCATGCAAGCTTGTGCTGGACATTTCCATCAATATTTTATTTTTGCCACGGTCATGCAAAACGAGTAATCAGTAATATTACCAGAATCACATAGGCCTAGCCCTAAATATATAGTCATGGTGCCATAGTGTCTCTATTCCACAGCGCTACACAAAACGGCCACTTATCAAATAAATACAGTTTTAATTATTTGGGGGGAAAAGCCGATCTACAAGCTCACAACACATCACAGCATGTCGTGAGCTTGTAGATCAGCAATTTCTTTTTCTTTTTAGCCTATAGGCCTAATGACATGCCCACAATTGAAAATTGGGATGTCAGGGTTAAAGTGGTTAGCTACACTTTCGCAAACCTGGAGACTGGGAATTGGCATTAAATGTGGCATGGTCCAAGTATATTCTCTGTTTGGGATTTCAATAATTGGGTCTTATCAGTACGATGAATGGTAGCCTAATGCAGGTGTAAGACCATTGTGTTTGCATTGTGTTACAGGTATAATGCATAGTTTTCTATTTATTTCGGGGGTTTTGGGGGGTTTGACCCCCAAAAATGTTTTCGGCCATGTGGCTTTGCCGCGCGCCCAGGATAGGTTTCCCTTATTTTAATCTGTGGGTGCATTCTATTTCTCACATCAGTCCATCTGAGAATATGTAGGGAGTCCATATTTTATCATACAGTAAATGTTCAACTTTCCCTTAATTTTGTAATGCAAGTAATCTAGAGGTATATAACTTGATATTTATGTCTTCCATTGGGCCAGTGTTGGGGGGGAAGGGGCTTTCCAATTTACATTTGTTGGCAGCGATGGATGCAAGATTGCTCAATTTTCTTTGATAACTGTCACCATGTTTGAAATTACCGATCAGACAGAGACGAGGGGAGGGTATCAGTCTAAGGTCAAGACAAGATGACATAAAGGAACATATATCCTCCCAAAACGGGACAAGTCTATGGCAGAACCATAACGTATGTAAGAAGACCCTTTTTTTTCCACACACAAAAAGAGATTATCTGGGTGCATGCATAGCGTTCAATTTCACTGGAGTATCCCTTCCAATGTGTTAGGGTCATTTTGCATTGTGTATGTCCACAGACAGACAGACAGACAGACAGACAGAGGCACGCACGCATGCACGCACGCACGCACGCACGCACGCACGCACGCACGCACACACACACACACACACACACACACACACCCCCCCCCCCCCCCCCCCCCCCCCCCCCCCACACACACACACACACACACACACTACTAAAGGCAGTCCATATTCGTGTTAGCTTCCCTCTTTCCCTTCCAGAGACAGATGAGTGGACAGATACAGCTGTTGAACACAAGCAACACTGTGCAGACTGGCAAACCATACGAAAAGACACTGTTGCCTGTGACTTGAACAACCGAGAGCAACAACACAGGAGTCCAGCAAATGAAATGGCTGATGGTCACAGGCCATAAAACTAGTGACTCTGTAGTCTCTCTTCTACTGCTTTTGATGACGCGGCTTATCCAAATAATAATGATGGGAAACACAAGTCCAATTAAGAAGCGGGAAACCATCACAGCTGTCATTCTCTTCACAGCCAATGGAGACGGGCTTTTCTGTTTGATGAAATCGTAATTATCGATACAAACGGTTCCGTTCGTCCCGTCGTTCTTCTGCAGCTCCCTGGACAGTAAGGAAGGCACGGCTAAAACAGCTCCCAGGAACCAGCTGAGAAGGACCGTACTGCCGGACACATCGGGGAGGCATTTCTTAGGGACACACCAGCGCACGTTCCAGAGGGTTATGATGAGCGTGGTGGAGAACATGTTGACAAACGTGACGTAGGAGCCCAGCTTGCACATGGAGCTTCCAAAGTCCCAGGAGAAGGAATTGAGAGCGCTGATCAGATACAGAGGAAGGAAGAGGCAGTGGATGAGATGTGTGATCGCCAAGCCGAGGATCTGTGTCCATCGGGCCAGTTTCGGCTTGTATTTGAAAAGGGCCACGATCACAGCCAGGTTGAGCAGCAGCCCGAGTAGAGCGAAAGAGTACGCCGACACGTACAGGAGTCTGAGCGACCTGACCAGTTGATCATCAGTAGGTTTGATCACTTGATTTGGATGATCCTCCAAGCTCCAATCAGTAGGAAGGGTATAGTCATAATCTATATTAGGGTAGTTGTAATCCATGACCTTGAGAAAGGAAGAACAGATATATTTTACATTGGTGCTACAAATGTATGGACTCACAATCTCACTGTCACATGTAAACAAATATATATACTGGTCAAACCGATGTTATTCATGACAGGAATATAACTTCACAACGAAAAAAGTTAATTCAGAAATGGAAACACACGTGGAGCCCAAAAATATATTTTAAAAAAAGAAAGAAATGGAAACACACTGGCCACTGTGGCCAGGAGTTCAGAGGTACTATATCAGAAGAAAAACAAGTGGGTGTTGTAGATCTGCTATTCGTGAAATAGAACAACCTAAAACTAAATATTTTTTTTGAAAATGCCTTTAAGAACATGAATGTAAGGTTGACAAAAATACATACAGTATATAGGCTACAGAGCGTGGATTGAGATGCAATCGGCGTGCTGATTTAAAATCGGATTAATCTTCAAAAAGAAAAAGAAACAAATATCCATAAAAGAAGTGAAGTTGAGGTTAAATGTGAGCTCTAGGAGTAGGAGGTGGCCGTTGCCATCGCCTGCGTCCCCAAATGACATCCCTGAAGGAGTTGTCATTTCCTCTTAACAGTTTGCAAAAACAAGAGAGGGTGGCACAAATGTATACAAAATAATTCTAAAAGGATAACCCAGACAAGCCCTCAGCGCTGGTTTCCATTAAGGTCCTGTGTATTCAATTCATCGAGACATTTAAAGACAAACAATAATATACAATAATATGCACAAAAAAAAACATTATATATATATACATATATATATATATATATATGTATATATATATATATATATATATATATATATATATATATATATATATATATATATATGTACAGTAAACAGTTGCGGGGTAATTTCCGGTGTTAAGCTTAGACTTATTATTTTTTACAGGGGCCAGTTACAATTTGCAGCCACCTGTAGGTGCTCTTTTAGAGTGGTTTTGAAGGAGCGTAAGGAGTCACACTTTTTTACGTTCACACCTGTTGGTAGAGCATTCCACATTGTAGCAGGAGTGGCAGCATAGCAGCAGAACGCATTTGACCTAATTTTTGTGCCGAAACTGGTCTCAGTGAGATCAGTGGCTATTTTTTTTTTGTTCTTTATTTACCCAGGGTAGTTGCTGAGCACAAGTGCTCATTTTCAGCAACGCCCTGCACATAGAAACACACATTAAAACCTGGGAGCTGACTAGTACAACCACAGTCTTATGCTGTTGGCCACTAAGCAGCTCCACTGGAGCAATTGGGGTTCAGTGCCTTGCTCAAGGGCACTTCAGCGGTGTTGGGGAAGTGGTGACCATTCACTTCCCCACCCACATTTTTTCCTGACGGTCCGGGGATTCGAACCGCCAACATTCCGGCAACGAGGGCGCTCCTCTAACCTTTAGGCCACCACTGCCCAAAGAGGTATTGAAGTAGTCTGAGGTACATGGGTATCCTTGTATTCTCGCCTATCTTGAAGACCAGGCCCATTGCAAGTTAAATCTGTCCTCTACCTTGAGCCATCCCACCCTAGCATAATGAGCAGGGATTAGGTGAGTTCTGGGTGTAAACCTTAAACCCAGAACTCACCTAACCTAACTCAACAAAGCCTTTGAGGTGCTAACGTACCACGAGTTGCATGCATAGTCGAAATGACATTGGGTGAGAGAGAGAGAGAGAGAGACTGATGCAACATGTTAGATCAGATATAAATGGTTTTACTTTGGTACTATGCAAATATATATTTTATGACAATACTTAGGCCTATGTCGGTCGAATTTTACTCATTGACATGGGTAAAGGTTTTGAAAGCAGGCATTTTACGTGTAAGTATGTATTATGGTATTGCTACTTTTACTTCCTCCACTCTGCATTAAACAGACTTTCATTCAAACAGCAGGGTGGTGGACTTTATAGATTCCTTTAAAACTATGTAAAACGAAAAACAAGTTACTTTTTTCACTGCGCACGCACAACCCTACTGTTTGTATGTACATAAATGCATTTTGAAATTGTTTTGTATTGTATTGTTTGTTTCTGTATGCATGTAAAAAGAAAAAGGCATGAGTACTGTATACGTTCTTGCCACAACTGCCCTACTATTACATATCAATATCATATTACATAAATATATATATATTTAAAAAAAACTGTTATTCACTTATAGGGATTAGCCACACACATTTTACATGAGCGGTTGTTGTTCTTACCTTGGCTGTGTTTTCCAGCAGAATAAATGACAACTGTAAAGGTCCAGAGAGGAGAAATGCAGCTCATGTGCAGACTGCCAGTCAGCTCATGCACTTCTGTGAAGACGCTGTATCCAAACAACAGTTACAGGAAGAAGGGACTTTTGGATTTCCTCCAATTATTAGAGAGTGATTCATACACTCATACATTCATACAGTGGGGCAAGTCCCACTGTATGAATCACTAGTAGCCTACAGTTGAGGTACAGGCAAGCCCTCATTTTCGATGTACCCGAGGTTACAATTATAGACACAGTCCCAATCCATTACAGATTGACAAGGAATGTGAATCAGAGTACTAAAATAACTTAAACAGTACCTAAAACAAGTCGCCTAAAACAAAATTAATGAATTAAAATACGGAGATAAGAGGTTTTTGCCCGTCGGCAACGATATGAGGTGTGGTCAGATAATGAGGATTAAGGTCAATGGTAGGCTATGCGAGTGACCTCAGTGACAACTGATGCAGGAGGGCTGCTAGCTGTCGGAGTGAGATTTGTTGGTGTATGCTGCAAACCTGTGTATATGTTACAGGTAGATTGGCATTCCAGGTAGATTGGAAAAGAAGCGCTTTTTTTCACCGATTCTGTAGAAGCCAGAGGGCAATGCAAGCCAGACATGAGTCCCACACCACACACGCACGCATGCACACGCAAACGAGCACGCACACGCGCATGCGCGCACATGCACGCGCGCGCACACACACCCTGCTTTCTTGCAAATATAAATTGTCAAAAAGACTACCTACTACTATACCCCCAACCCCCGGGAGGCATGCGTTAATCCGACAGACCTTTTCTCCGACTATGTGGCATCCGCGTGCGGTTACGGTTAGGGTGCGGGTTTGGTTCAGGTTTAGTATTGG
Source organism: Gymnoscopelus microlampas (assembly GCF_963454915.1). Taxonomy (NCBI): domain Eukaryota; kingdom Metazoa; phylum Chordata; class Actinopteri; order Myctophiformes; family Myctophidae; genus Gymnoscopelus; species Gymnoscopelus microlampas. The sequence continues at coordinate 7,272,328 of NC_139939.1, forward strand.
AAACGTCGGAGCGCTGCGCTGTCGGAGGAATGCGCTGTCGGACTAACGTACTGCACCCCAACCCCCACTGTGGGGGATGTGGAGGGGGTGCAATACGTTAGTCCGACAGCGCATTCCTCCGACAGCGCAGTGCTCCGATATTAAACAGTAAACCCGAACCAAACCCGCACCCTAACCCTAACCGCACGCGGATGCCACATAGTCGGAGAAAAGGTTTGTCGGATTAACGCATGCCTCCCATGTGGAGGACCGTAGCAATTTAGGCAACAGATAAGTTAAACAATATAGGCCCAGTCTAGTAAAAGGGTACTTCATATAGTAATTACAAATATGAATGATAATGATTCATAGATAAGCCCTAATAATTGTGAGAGTTTAACCTGTTAAAAAGCTTGTCAACAGAACGTAGCAAATTCACACTTTTGAGTGTTACTTGCATAATGTTGTCCTATAACGTAAACCACACTTCACACCCACATGTGTGGGAAATGTTTATATTTCCTTCTTCTGCTGCATATTTATAAAAGTGTGCTGACAACATAATTTGCTATTTCCGTGCCTTTCGAACATGGAAACTGCCATGCTCTACTAAGCTGTTTTCAGACTTATCGGTAGGAGAAAACACAGTGACCTAACCTACAGACATTGTATTGAATGAGAGCAGGGGGGAGAGCAACTGTGGTTCAGCATGACCGATATTTAAATAAGAGAAGGGTAATTTCTCCTATGAAATCAAACAGGCAGATGCTCGAGCACTGGTTGGCTCCTATGTGTGCACCTGATGGAGGCACTGCATGCCACACAGGTCACAGGTTAAAGTGCACGCTACACACAGAGTCACTCGTTGCCAAGGAAATTAGTGCTGTAATTGTCCGATGTCATGAAAGCTGTGAAGAACACACTTCTCTACGTCACCATTCGGAGATTCGATGGGTTTCACACGGAACAGTGTTGTCACGCATGTTGAAGTTATGTATCTAGTCAGGAGTTTTTACTTCTCCAAAACTTCACAGAGCTGGCTGACAATTCCAATGACGATGTCTGGGTTGTGAGCTGAACAGAATAAAAAAAAAAAGCCACAATGCGGCCACAATGAGAATAAGATAAGAATATACAGTATGGGGACCCTGCTTTATCTGTCAGCAAAAGGTTCCTTGGCCCGAAAAACATTGTTGAAGACCCCTGATCTACATAAAAGCGGATATACGTCATCCAGGCACACAAACCTTTCCATATATCCACCACTTTTTTTTAGTTCTTGTTTCAACTCAAAACAAAACAAAACAAAACACGGTAATGGCGGCAGCGTCTGATCAGGAGCTGAATCAGCCTGACAAACCTCCAAGAACACCCCATGGCCATAGTCCATGGGGTCCATGAAAAAACGCGCACACAATATAAAAAACATACATTTTCAAATGCTTACTGTGTTTACCGAAGACAAACTACATCGCTTACAAGGTTCCTATAACTTCATTGTGAAAACATCACAGCAATGCATATATAAAATAAATGTACTTCTCTCTCTACTTTTACTTTTACTTGTACTTGCACTTAAGTATTTTTAAAAGCATGCACTTTTGAATACTTAAGTATATTTAAAAGCAATACATTTTGTGATTTTACTCGAGTAACATTTTGACTGATGAGCTATTTGTACTATACTTGTAGTGGATTAAATATGACCATTATCTGTACTTTTACTCAAGTGGCATGACCGCCGCCTGTCGTCAGGTCGGCTTTGGACTTTTGCTTTCCTCACAGACCTACAGTACCTGTGGATTATACCAGTAAAAGCACCTTTTGTGGACCATGTGGTTGAACTTGACACTCACTGACACTTATGCCTTACGCCTTAAAGGGGAAATCCACCCATTTTCAATATTTAACTATGTCATTAATATAGCATAAAGGAGTTGTGTGGAAATAAGAAAAAAGTTCCCCCCTTTCTGTGTTGCCTTGAACTGGAGGATTGATTGTGGGTTTAACATTGCAAATTACAACATGATGAGTCATCACGTTGTAATTTGCAATGTTAAACCCACAATCAATCCTCCAGTTCAAGGCAACACAGAAAGGGGGGAACTTTTTTCTTATTTCCACACAACTCCTTTATGCTATATTAATGACATAGTTAAATATTGAAAATGGGTGGATTTCCCCTTTAATGTCATGCACAAAGCACTGATACTCTTCTTGCACTCTAATGTCTATGTTATGCGCAGTATATACCAGCTGCTATGCTCATGCTCGTTATTTCTAATACCTCATGTACATAATGTTCGGATGGATATGCTATGTGTAAATATTGTTGCGACCCCGCAAAAGACCCGGCCGTACCTTGCTCCTCCAAGGGAGCTAGCTCTCTCAGCGTTGCTTGTTTACCTGCCAGTTTGCCAAGCTGGAGACCGGGGTTTGATCCCAACTCGGGTCACGAAACATTACAGTATGTAATGTACGACCTTGTTGTCTTTATTTGGTTGCCCCCTTGCCCCCCACCCTCTTTCTTTTCGTTATCTTTCTGGAAACAATGAAAAATGATGGAGCTTGCAAAAAAAACGAATTTCACCTACTGTTTTACTCCTGTAAACCTGTGATTATTTATGTATTATTATAATGTGCATACAAAAATATGTCTATCCTACAAATTCACAATCTAATATTTTTAGAATGTATTCTAATTTTGCTGACTCATTAAGTTTCGGGATGACGTGCTCATATATTGTATAATTATGTATACAATTTTGTTTCATAGCCATACATGTTGTTGTGCATCAATACTAAGCTATTAAAAATAATAGACAGATTAATATATTCATGCTTTTATTTTAAATATACATGTACAAGGTACAGTGAGTAGGGTGGCAGTAATGCCATTTATAAACATAACTTATTAACTGAGTACAACAATCTGTCAATTGCACAATAATCATGCATACAAGCTATTCAAAATGGACATAATCATGATTTATTTAATACATAAATGTGGAAAATGCTTTAAAAAATATATGCAGACAAATGAACATTTTTGAAGACAAATAAAATGGGGGGTTAGGTTCAAATTCATATTAATTTGAGGGTCCATGACATAAACATAATTGAGAACCACTGGTTAAAATAATTTAAAAAATTGTGAAGCAAGTCCAAATAATCAACTACACTTTACAAAAAAAGCCCCCAAAACTGCAACCTGCAATGGACACATCAAAAAGCAACACAGCAGAAAACAATGTGTGATATGTCTTCTTTTATTTTCCAGAAGCAATTACTTTACAAAGGTCTCAGTCATTCAGAAATATATTTTGTTCATGAGCTGATCTATTGGGCTTTCATTAACTCCAATGCATTCCATCAAACTCAAGGCTGCAGTCTGGCTCCCTGGTGCGACGAATCTGCCGGCTGGAATTGTATGATAGCAAAAATAACGTAGATGACCCTACCGTCTTTCCATATACCTTGTCCAAACCCCGGTTTCCAGTGAGCATGGGGGGCCAGTAAAATGCAAAAGTGAAAAAACAGCAGAGTGGTTCCCAGATTGGATATGGAATTACATTTGTGTAAATCAAATCTAATGTAGAAACAAACACATTTTTAGAACAAAATGCCTAAAATCATGAATGCAGTGTCCGGTTGCCGTGCAAGGCCTAGGAAGAAATGGCACCCTTTTCACATTGGCCTATTATAGTGCCACCAGGAGGCCAAAATAACCAACCTGACCTGGTGGAGACCTGTGCTCCGAGGAGCACTTTTTCTAGTTTTCTAATTTTTGTATTCAATCTGCAACACATTACATCATGACTTGTTGAGAGCTTGTAGATCTGGTATTTTAAAACCATTTCAGAAATTGTTTTAATTGTTTATTTATTTACTTAGCCTATAATGACGTGCCCAAAATGGGGCTGCCAAGTGTTAAAGAGGTTACCTATTCTGAAGAAACCCTTAAGACTGCCAGGTGGCTAAGACAGGCATTAAATGTGGCATGGTGGAAGTCTATTCCATATTTGGGATTTCAATAATTGGGTCTTATCAGTACAGTTAGTGCTTCCATCGCACATTACATGAGCAAAGGGCCTTTTAGGTGCAGAGGTGAGTGGGTGTGTGTCATATGGTTATTATAGATATTTTCAGAGGACAGTGTTACTTGAGGTCAGGAGGAGATCAAGTTCTACCAGTTCTACCTTACCAAACTGGTAAGGAGATTGGAGGAAAGATGAGAGTCAAAACCATCATACCTGTACGTACACAATGAGTAGATAATGATAAAGGGCATGACAGGATTTAAAGGAATGCAGTGTCACAACTAGGTTCATGCAAGGGCTCCTAACTTCGATCAGAGGTGAGCAAATTCTAAGCTGGAGGTCGGATGGTGATTGTGGACCCCCAGGCTGCGGATAAAGGGTTTCCACGGATTATGATTGTTGAGTGTTATTATAGTTATATATTGTTATTTTTGGACACTTTGAAACACGTTCAACGGTGAAAACCTTTTTCAACAAGCTTTACTCGTTGAAAAGGTTTCTGCCCTACTTTGATTTTGTAGCAAATAGATCCTTCTGAACAGATCTGTTTTTGATCTTTTCCTGCTAAAAATAAAAATGGACCACGGACGTAGACAAGTCTTGCCACGGACACATTTGTCCGTGTACGGACATGTTGATGACGCCTGAGGAGATTTTTAGTAGGCCTATTGCTAACCATTTCGGATGCTGTCAATGCACTGAATCGTGTCGTGTGACTACTAATTGAAGCCGAGGCCGAATTGGGCCAAATCGCATGGATGAGCCCTGACAGCACATGGTTGGTGCTACAGACTCCAAATTTCGCACACAGATAGCTCAGACCTTTGCCTACGATCTTAGCTAGGCCTCGACCCGACCCGATATGCGGTTTTCCGGAACCAACGCGAAAGGTTCGGAATCTCCATATGCGGAGTCCTGACTACTAATTGAAGCCAATGGACGCCGAATCCAAATTGGCCCGAATCGCATGGATGAGCCCTGAAAGCACATGGTTGGTGCTACAGACTCCAAATTTCGCACACAGATAGCTCAGACCTTTGCCTACGATCTTAGCTAGGCCTCGACCCGACCCGATACACAGTTTTTTGGATCCGGCATGAAAGGTTTGGAATCTCCGTATGCGGAGATGACTGACATCGGGCTGTTCCGGAGCAAGCGCTGACTCATTGTGACATCACTTCATAAAAGGAATCACATACACTAGATGAGTCAACAAAAAATCTCTGAGTGTGGCATAAACTATAGTCTTTCTTCCTCTCACTCCGAGGTGACAGATGAAAGTATATAAGCCGGCTTCTAAGCTAAGTCCAGCACTCTTGACAGACCTCTGCATATAGTCTATAAGCAGCTCTCAAAAAAATGAGTACTCCAGAAAAGCTACCAAAGCTAAACCCCGGTGAAGGAGAAATAATTCGTAACAACTTGGTACTTCTAAATTATCAGTGCAAGTTCATGGAAAGCCGGAAGGAATTGCAGGAGCAGGCCTTCAAGACATCGACTCAAGTCCTTCTTTATATACAAAAACTGGAGCAGGAAAAAAGAAAAATGAACCAAAGAATTACAAAACTCGATTGGGATGCGAAATGGAAAGCTAATAAGGCTGTTGCTGGGGATCAGATGGGACAGTCAACATCTGCTGGCCAGACAGGAGGAGCAGACGGAGGAGGAGACAGTGTTCCTGGGGAGCAGATGGAACAGTCAACATCTGGTGGGAAGACAGGAGGAGCAGACAGAGGAGGAGACAGTTTTTTTGATGAGATCGGTGATGAAGAATTAATTAACTGTGCTGCTTTTACTGAAGAAAACAAGGATCAGTCAAGATCTGAGTTGGATGAGGTGCAGACGGGGGAGACAAACATAAGACAAGCTAAATCAACAGCACAAGACCAACAAAAAACAAGTTCTCCAAAAAAACTCAAGCTGAACTCTCCCGCTACAAAAAAGAAAAGAGCAACAAAGCGTGGGACTGGGATGATGACTTGAATGATGCAGATTTATGCAGGCTGCATATTCTGCTTAAAGAAGAAACAAACAAAAAGCGACAGAGATATATGCCATATATGGGCATAAAAGGACACATACAAACAGATACATAGATCCCCATATATGGGCATGAAAGGGAAACAGACGCGTCGACCACAGCCAAGACCACTAACTGAGCAGGAAAAACTGACACAAATCTTCAGATCTGACATAACATAACACAGCAAGAACAAATTGTAAAGTCACTTGCTCCTAAGCTCAATGGAGAACAAATGGCACTCTACGAAGCTGTCTATCAGGCAGTACATGCACCAAAAGAAGAAACCATCACACGGCAGTTCATTCTAAACTCCCCAGCAGGTTATGGCAAAACCTTTACCTTTAAGGCAATTGCAGCTAAGATTCGCGCAGAGAATGGCATTGTACTGTGTGTGGGCAGCACAGGCTTAGCGGCACAGAACCTGGAGGGTGGTAGGACAGCTCATTCAAGATTTAAGATCCCAATCCCCATTTTTGAAGACTCTGTCTGTGCCATCAACGCCGAGTCCTCCCTGGCTAGGCTCATCAAAGAGAGCAACTTGATAATCTGGGACGAGATATTCAGTGTTAACCGATTTAATGTTGAGTGTGTGGAAAGAACACTGAGGGACCTCATGCACTCACAACAACCTTTGGGTGGCAAAACTGTCCTTCTGGGTGGAGACCCTAGGCAGACACTCCCTGTTATTAAAAGAGCAAGCAGAGCCCAGATAGTTACAGCATGCATCCAGATGTCACCACTGTATCCTCTCATGAAGCACCACAAGCTTAACATCAACATGAGGACAGAAACAGCTGAAAGGGACTTCTCCAACTATCTTCTTGCTTTAGGGGACGGAAAACTCCCTCACGAGGACACAGAAGTTCAAATCCGAATTCCACCACAACACTTGGTTAAGGATCTGAATACTCTGATTTCTTACACCTTTCCTGACCTGCAAAATGGATGTATCAACAAAGACAACCTTCTCAAAGGCACCGTATACACTCCTCTGAACAATGACATCCGAGAAATCAACAACATATGCTTGGCTGACTTACCTACAGAAGAGAGAGTCTACCTTTCAGCCGACTCAATTCAGGAGGACGACCACAAGGATTACGTGACTGTGGAATTACTCAATTCACTGACACCCTCTGGAATCCCTGATCATAACCTCAAATTGAAAGTAGGCGCACCAGTCATGCTGCTTAGAAACCTGCAATCAGGTCCTGACCGCACTCTCAAGAATGGCACCAGAATGGTGGTAATGCAAATGATGGACAGAGTCATTGAGTGTGAGATTGCAGTAGGCACAAACAGGGGTGAAACAATCTTCCTACCAAGAATACCTCACTATGACAGAGGTGAGCTTCCCTTCACCTTCATTAGACGACAGTTCCCTATCCGCTTAGCATTCTCTGTTACAATCAATAAGGGTCAGGGCCAAGAGAATGAACGAGTTGGCATCTACTTGCCTAAACCTGTGTTCGCTCATGGCCAACTCTACACAGCCTTCTCTAGAGGAAAGAGAGCCAGCGCTGTAAAAGTTTTCATTGTGGATAATGACAAGGGCATTACTGACAACATTGTTTATAGCGAACTCCTTTAGGATAATGGGCATAAATGGACACAGACAGACACAGAGATCTCCATATACGGGCATAAAAGGGACACACCCAGACACATACAGAGATGTCCATATATCACAGACACAGATAGCTCCATATATGGGCATAAATGCACACACAGATGGGCATAAATGGACACAGGCAAACAGATGGCCAAAACGGGTCCTATGACAACAGGTATAATGGGGTTTGATTTAAAGGGTGGAGCATTCATTCCCTATTTACATCGTTCCTGTGTAGGCCGGTCCCCGACTAGACCCTCGGCCACCCGAAGGGCTAGACCCTCGGCCGCCCGCTTCTAGTCACGTTTAATCAGACCATTGATTTGTCTAAGTAGGTGAGATACTGACCTGACCTACCGAAGGGGCTCAGTAGGTGTTTTGTATAAAGTTGGTGCGCCGTCTCAAGCGAACTTGAGCCACGAGAGCGAGCGAACTTTGCGAAGTTCGCTTGAGCCTCTCAGCGCCGTCCGAGTAAAGAATCGTAAATCATATTTTGGGGTGATCGTTTGCCCCAACTTTCATCAACCCACAGAATAGCGACAAAACACCAATCAATCAATAGTCTGATTAAACGTAATAATGTCCCATTCAGTGTGTTGACAGCATCCGAAGCCGGTGCTATTGCACACAATGTGCAATATGCAAAAATGTGCTTTCATTTGTGTTTTGTTTTGTCTTTCTTTTTTTAGGACAATGGATTCATAGAGTGTATGTGGTGTGGTCAGACAATGAAATAATCACATTAAACGGTATGTGAGGGACCACAGTGAAAAAATGGGTCAGGAAAAGAGCAAAAACAGAAGGCATGTCATATGTTCAGATTACGGGTCATCACCATGCAAGCTTGTGCTGGACATTTCCATCAATATTTTATTTTTGCCACGGTCATGCTAAACGAGTAATCAGTAATAATATAAAAATCTGTAAAAAATCAGTACAAAATAAGGTAATATTATTCCCAGAATCACATAGGCCTAGCCCTAAATATAGTCATGGTTCCATAGTGTCTCTATTCCACAGCGCTACACAAAACGAGCCACTTATCAAATAAATACATTTTTAATTATTTTGGTGGAAAAGCCGATCTACAAGCTCACAACACATCACAGCATGTCGTGAGCTTGTAGATCAGCAATTTTCTTTTCATTTTAGCCTATATATATAGCCTAATGACATGCCCACAATTGAAAATTGGGATGTCAGGGTTAAAGTGGTTAGCTATACTTTCGCAAACCTGGAGACTGGGAATTGGCATTAAATGTGGCATGGTCCAAGTATATTCCCTGTTGGAGATTTCAATAATTGGGTCTTATCAGTACAGACAAAGATTATGGTCAAGCAAACATTCTGAATCATATAATTGGAGACATAAACTTTTGCAATTTAAGATCCTATATAGAACATATTATACCCCTTGCATCAAATGTACTGTAGCTTGTAGAGTGTGTCTTTTTTCCATTGTTACATTTGCATGCCTTGGACATTCTCATTAACAGAGAGTGCCTGATCACCTTAATGGGAACCACAACTATTGAAGCTACCTTACCAAAATAAACCAATGGTTTAGCTGGTAGAACTTGATCTCATTCTGTCCTCAAGTAACACTGTCCTTTGAAAAGCCAGCAATCTCTTTAATAGCCATAATAATGGCTACTCTTTTGCAATGGAAGCACTGTCTGTACTGATTAGACTCAATTATCATTATCCAAAATAATTAGGATTTTTTTTTTGTGTGGCTCAGTAGTTAATGCAGACATACTATTATTTTGAAATGTGCAGCACATTGGAATATACCATATCACACAGGAGTCCATTAGTACACATTTAGGGCTAGGCCACTTATGGTAAGATGATTATTTTGCATGTCTGTGGCAAAAATGAAATATTAATGAAAATGTCACAAGCTGCCATGGAGATGACCCCTGGTCACAATCCATAACTGAACAGTGAGATAGCTGTAACACACCTCCGTCCCTGCATGCAATAAGCTACATAAGGAAGTGGGGGGCTGTCACTCAGACTTCGAGTGACCAATGGAGAGGTGTCTTATAAGGTGTCTTATAAATAATCGAGAACGAGAAGTCAGAGTTTTGAGAGAGAAAGTCAATTTATCCATTGCCCCAATTTATCCAATTTATCCATTATCCAATTTATCCATTGCCCCAAGTTACCGGGGACACTTGACTAAGTCAAGTCAAGTCATGTTATTGGACAGACGCTCTACCAGTTGAGCTATGCTGTTGGCTGAGAGTTACAGGTTTCCTGGTGGTTTTAACTTGTTTTTCTAGAAGTTAGTCTGCAAAGAAAGCATCACTAAGGATATCAGTCAATTTATCCGTTGCCCCAAGTTACCAGGGACACTTGACTCGAGTGGGAATCGAACCCACTCAAGTCAAGTCACGTTATTGGACAGACGCTCTACCAGTTGAGATATGCTGTTGGCTGAGAGTTACAGGTTTCCTGGTGGTTTTAACTTGTTTTTCTAGAAGTTAGTCTGCAAAGGGAAGCATCACTAAGGATATCAGTCAATTTTTCCGTTGCCCCAAGTTACCGGGGACACTTGACTCGAGTGGGAATCGAACCCACTCAAGTCAAGTCAAGTCATGTTATTGGACAGACGCTCTACCAGTTGAACTAAGCTGGTGGCTGAGAGTTACAGGTTTCCTGGTGTTTTTAACTTGTTTTTCTAGAAGTTAGTCTGCAAAGAAAGCATCACTAAGGATATCAGTCAATTTATCCATTGCCCCAAGTTACCGGGGACACTTGACTCAGCATAGAGAGTTACAGGTTTCCTGGTGGTTTTAACTTGTTTTTCTAGAAGTTGGTCTGCAAAGGGAAGCATCACTAAGGATATCAGTCAATTTATCCGTTGGCCCAAGTTACCGGGGACACTTGACTCGAGTGGGAATCAAACCCACTCAAGTCAAGTCAAGTCATGTTATTGGACAGACGCTCTACCAGTTGAGCTAAGCTGTTGGCTGGGAGTTACAGGTTTCCTGGTGGCTTTAACTTTTTTTTCTAGAAGTTAGTCTGCAAAGGGAAGCATCACTAAGGATATCAGTCAATTTATCCGTTGCCCCAAGTTACCGGGGACACTTGACTCGAGTGGGAATCGAACCCACTCAAGTCAAGTTGTTGGACAGACGCTCTACCAGTTGAGCTATGCTGTTGGCTGAGAGTTACAGGTTTCCTGGTGGTTTTAACTTGTTTTTCCAGAAGTTAGTCTGCAAAGGGAAGCATCACAGTAAAGACACCAGTGGGATTTGAACTCATGGCCTCTGGATCATGAATACTGCGTCTCAACCCATTGAGCTAACTGTTGGCCAAGAAATACAGCCTTCCTGGTGCTTTGACTTGAACAACAAACAAGACGAATACATTTATTTTTTCACCATTGTGTCACTACCGAAACGAAAGTTTGTCACTACCGAAATGAAAGTTAAATCCGAAAAAATCACTAAGTGTGGAGGCCAACATCGTCCCCCCAAAAACCTGTTAGGAGTACGTTTCAGACAATTTAGAGTGGATTGGTAATTTTCGGGGACACAAAATTGATTGGTAATTTTCGTTTCGGTAAAATAAATTTTACCGAAACGAAAATTACCAATCAACTCTAAATTGCCTGAAACGTACTCCTAACAGGTTTTTGGGGGGACGATTTTGGCCTGTGACAAACTTTCGTTTCGGTAGTGACACAATGGTGAAAAAAATAATTTACTATGTCCAGAGCTCGATGACTGTTATGGACCAAAAAAAGTCACTAAAAAGTACTACCAATCAACTCTAAATTGCCTAAAACGTACTCCTAACAGGTTTTTTGGGGGACGATTTTGGCCTGCACACTTAGTGATTTTTTCGGATTTAACTTTCGTTTCGGTAAAATAAATTTACCAATCAACTCTAAATTGACTGAAACGTACTCCTAACAGGTTTTTGGGGGGACGATTTTGGCCTCCACACTTAGTGATTTTTTCGGATTTAACTTTCGATTCGGTAAAATAAATTTTACCGAAACGAAAATTACCAATCAACTCTAAATTGCCTGAAACATACTCCTAACAGGTTTTTGGGGGGACGATTTTGGCCTCCACAATTAGTGATTTTTTCGGATTTAACTTTCGTTTCGGTAGTGACAAACTTTCGTTTCGGTAGTGACACAATGCTGAAAAAATAAATTTACTAAGTCCAGAGCTCGATGAATGTTAGGGACCAAAACAAGTCACTAAAAAGTACTACCAATCAACTCTAAATTGCCTGAAACGTACTCCTAACAGGTTTTTGGGGGGACGATTTTGGCCTCCACACTTAGTGATTTTTTCGGATTTAACTTTCGTTTCGGTAAAATAAATTTTACCGAAACGAAAATTACCAATCAACTCTAAATTGCCTGAAACGTACTCCTAACAGGTTTTTGGGGGGACGATTTTGGCCTCCACACTTAGTGCTTTTTTCGCATTTAACTTTCGTTTCGGTAAAATAAATTTTACCGAAACGAAAATTACCAATCAACTCTAAATTGCCTGGAACGTACTCCTAATAGGTTTTTGGGGGGACTATTTTGGTCTCCACACTTAGTGATTTTTTCGGATTTAACTTTCGTTTCGGTAAAATAAATTTACCAATCAACTCTAAATTGCCTGAAACGTACTCCTAACAGGTTTTTGGGGGGACGATTTTGGCCTCCACACTTAGTGATTTTTTTCGGATTTAAATTTCGTTTCGGTAAAATAAATTTAACCGAAACGAAAATTACCAATCAACTCTAAATTGCCTGAAACGTACTCCTAACAGGTTTTTGGGGGGACGATTTTGGCCTCCACACTTAGTGATTTTTTCGGATTTAACTTTCGTTTCGGTAAAATAAATTTTACCGAAACGAAACATTTTCCTGATTTTTTTGGGTAGGCTAGAAAATTGGAAAAATGGCAAAGACATTCTTTGATTTTTAATCTGGGATGAAAGATTTGGAAAAAAAAACTATTTTGAGCTTTTCTCAGTGTCAGTCCCAAATCAAAAGAAGCCAAAATACTAAGCAGAATATCAGAAAAATGGAGCATTTTCCTGATTTTCTGGTGGGATAGAAAATTGAAAAAATGAAGCAATACGATACGATACGATACGATACAACTTTATTGTCAGCTTTCACCGAAATTTGCTTTGTGTCCATGACGTCACCGTTCAAGATACAGGCAGGACATACACAATACATTACACAAAGTACATTACTGGACATAAATCACAGAAGCAGACAGAAACAAGCAATGTTTTATTTAGGTTCTGAAACGAAAATCAGTAAGATAGACTTGAGAAGTGAATTCGAATTGAATCTCAGATTATACTAAGATACCTTCACAGGCCCGGGGGATCTTAGTATAATCTGAGCTTCAAATTGGAAGTGAATATTTGAAAAATTGAGCAATATCTAATTTGGGGACTGAAAGGAAAATCAGTAAAATAATTGTTTAAAAAGTGAATTGGAATAGAATGTGAGATTATTCTAAGATCCCCTGACCTACTAATCCTACATACTTACTGCTAGTAACCCCATTCATACTTTAAAATGTTCATCTTACTGTGGACATGTTTGCCTGAAAATTAATCTTTGAAATGTTTAATAGTTTTAGAATTGTACTCCTTTAAAAGTTCAGAGATTTAGAATGGAGGCGGATGGAAGGTTAGGGTAGGGACCTAAAAAAAACATGTTCACCTAGAAACTCCATTCACAGTTCAACAATTCCAACTTACTGTGGACATGCATGCTTGAGATAAAAAATAAATAAATCATTTGTAGTTTTGGAGATATTTAACTTTAAGCGCCCCATGCATTGTCGATGCGGCAATGGACATTTAAGGGCAGGCTTAAAACTACATACTTACGTCTAGTAACCGCATTCATAGTTTAAAATGTTCATCTGACTGTGGACATGTTTGCCTGAAAAGGAACCTTTGAAATGTTGCCTAGTTTTAGAATTGTACTCCTTTAAAAGTTCAGAGATTTATAATGGAGGCGGATGGAAGGTTTTGGGACCTCAAAAAAACACTTTCACCTAGAAACTCCATTCACAGTTCAAAAATTCCCCCTTACTGTGGACATGCATCCTTGAGAAGTTTTACTTTGAAATGATTTGTAGTTTTTGAAATATTTAACTTTAAGCGCCCAATGTATTGTCAATGGCAATGGATATTTAAAGGGAAAAGGGTACAACCTTTGCCAGGCTAAGTTAACAGAACAAGTCAGAACCTCTGTGGTGCAGTGGTTTAGATACAGGACTTGCAACCAGAAGGTTACCGGTTCAAATTTAACCAGGACGGGTTTCCAACCAATACTTGACTCTTGCACCTTTATCTGATCTTTCACTGAAGAACGTGTAAGAGACCATAGGAAGTATGTACCATGGTGGAGCAGTGGTTAAGATTCAGGCCTTGCATACTGAAGGTCCTGAGATCAAATCCCGCAAGGACATCTTTCTAACTTTTACCTGGGGCTTTTACCTTTATATAATCTTTCAAAAAAATTCCACGCAAGTCAACAGAACAGTTATGGACATCTGTGGTGCAGTGGTTGAGATACAGGACTTGCAACCAGAAGGTTCCCGGTTCAAATCCGACTGGCAGACTTTTTTTTTCTTTCCCAAGACTCAAAAGAGTCTTGAGTCGAACCAATTACTCCCTTCGGAGACATCAAATTTCTCTCTTGGGCCTTGAGTTCCAAGACTCAAGGCCCAAAAGAGAAATTTGATGTCTCCGCGGGAGTAATTGGTTCGACTCAAGACCCAAAAGAAGGTGAACTGACTGTAAAGATTCAAAATGTCATATATAGAATAGAAACCCCATTCAAACTTTAAAATGTTCATCCTAATATGGACATTTTTGCCTGAAAAGGGATCTTTGAAATGTTTCATTGTTTTAGAATAGTACTCCTTTAAAAGTTCATAGATCTATAATGGAGGTCGATGGAAAATTTTGGGACCTCAAAAAAACACTTTCACCTAGAAACTCCATTCACATCATTTGTGCTCCACCTTACTGTGGACATGCATGCTTGAGATTTTTTCTATGAAATCATTTGTAGTTTGGGAGATATTTAACTTTAAGCGCCCCATGCATTGTCGATGCGGCAATGGGAAACGAGTACAGGCTACTAATCCTACATACTTACTGCTAGTAACCCCGTTCATACTTTAAAATGTTCATCTTACTGTGGACATGTTTGCCTGAAAAGGATTCTTTGAAATGTTTAATAGTTTTAGAATTGTACTCCTTTAAAAGTTCAGAGATTTAGAATGGAGGTCGATGGACGAATTTGGGACCTCAAAAAAAAAACACTTTCACCTAGAAACTCCATTCACAGTTCAAAAAATCCACCTTACTGTGGACATGCATGCTTGAGTTTTTTTTTTTGGAAATAATTTATTCTTTGGGAGATATTTAACTTTAAGCACCCCATGCATTGTCGATGCGGCAATGGATATTTAAAGGGAAATGAGTACAGGCTACTAATCCTACATACTTACTGCTAGTAACCCCATTCATACTTTAAAATGTTCATCTTACTGTGGACTTGTTTGCCTGAAAATGAATCTTTGAAATGTTTAATAGTTTTAGAATTGTACTACTTTAAAAGTTCAGAGATTTAGAATGGAGGCGGATGGAACGTTTTGGGACCTCAAAAAACACTTTCACCTAGAAACTCCATTCACAGTTCAAAAATTCCCCCTTACTGTGGACATGCATCCTTGAGATGTTTTACTTTGAAATGATTTGTAGTTTTTTGAAATATTTAACTTTAAGCGTATTGTCAATGGCAATGGATATTTAAAGGGAAAAGGATACAAACTTTGCCAGGCTAAGTTAACTGAACAAGTCAGAACCTCTGTGGTGCAGTGGTTTAGATACAGGACTTGCAACCAGAAGGTTACCGGTCCAAATCCAGCCAGGACAGGTTTCCAACCAATACTTGACTCTTGCACTTTTATCTGATCTTTCACTGAAGAGCGTGTAAGAGTACGTGGGAAGTACGTACTATGGTGGAGCAGTGGTTAAGATTCAGGCCTTGCATACTGAAGGTCCTGAGTTCAAATCCCGCAAGGACATCTTTCTAACTTTTACCTGGGGCTTTTACCTTTATATAATATTTCAGACGCAGGTCAACATAACAGGGAAGTACCTCTGTGGTGCAGTGGTTGAGATACAGGACTTGCAACCAGAAGGTTCCCGGTTCAAATCCAACTGGCACACATTTTTTTTCTTTCCCAAGAAAAGTCCCGAAGAGTCCATTGGTTCAACTCAAGACTCTTTTGGGTCTTGACCCAAAAGAGTCTTGAGTCGAACCAATGGACTCTTCGCTAAATCCCACCCCAAAAGCGATTGTCCAATGCCAGCTTAGCAACCGTTGTTAGCCTGGCACAGGTCTGGCAAACTTTCGTCACCTGCCATAGCTGTCAATGTTATTTCGCCCGCACACACACACACACACACACACACACACACACACACACACACACACACACACACACATACACACACACAATCATTTGCAACATAATAGCAAGAACAGGAATACGAATACCACGATAACGCAATGGTGACCATGAACCAGCAACAGATTCCACACTTACCTACAACCGGAGGGTTCTTTTCCCAAGCTGAAATCTGCGCTTAAACTGGAAGGCTATGGCTGTGCCTGCGTTGTTGAACACATACACAGCTTAACGTTGGGAAAGTTACACGACTCACTCGCCCAGGTGGTGTCAATGATACTAATCACCGTAATCGTAACAAAATTCAGAATCCCAGCGCTGCCTGTTTCGAATTCCGCACGTTAAAGTATATTCATTCATTTGTTCGTCTATTTATTAACTGCTACTGTAGTCTTACCCTGCGGTACATGAAAACTCCTGTTACAGTCATGGATCAACTTCAACCTGGTGTTTGCACTTTCTCCATTTACGGTCCGTACATCTATATAAACGTTCAGATTTCAAATATAAATTGCTTATGCTATGGCCACGGATGTTAAAATCATGCACGGGACTCAAAAGTACCCGTATATTCTGTGTTGTTCAATAAGAAGCATTTTAATCCGATCGGTGGCCATTTTCTCATAGAGTTATAATGTATCAGAGTGCAATACACCTACAGTACCAACCGATAGGGTCGCTTAGTTGAACGCATATGGAGAAAATGGCCACCGATCAGATTAAAATGCTTTTTATTGAACGATAAGGATGATACGGGTACTTTTGAGAACCCGTACATAAATGTAACATCTGTGGCCATGGGATAAGCACTTTATATTTTAAATATGAACGTTTCTGTAGATGTACGGGCCGTAAATGGAGAAAGTGCAAACACCAGGTTGAAGTTCATCCATGACGGTCGAGACAGTCGACCGTCGTGTATCCATGGCTATTACTCCCTCTAACATTTCCCGTGTTTTTAGTTCATTGAAATAATGTCATGCACATTTGTCCAGTGCATAGCCTACTGTAGGCCTTGTTGACTAGATTTAGAAGAGATTTTGAAGCTATTGCTGCTGACATGATCGATTATTTTTAAGGGGAAAAGCCGTCATTTAACATGCAAGTCAATGGGTGAGAAGCAAAGTTTGCCAGGCGCTGCCAGGCCTGGGTGTGACTAACTCCACACCACCAGTCACAGAGTGGAGTGGGTGGGGCTTAGCGAAGGGTCCATTACTCCCGCGGAGACATCAAATTTCTCTTTTGGGCCTTGAGAAGACTCAAGGCCCAAAAGAGAAATTTGATGTCTCCGCGGGAGTAATTGGTTCGACTCAAGACCCAAAAGAATGTGAACTGACTGTAAAGATTCAAAATGTCATATACTAGAGGTGCGGGTCGCTGGCGCGAGGCTCTCGTGTAGCATGGTGTGTGTATTTGGTGCAACCTTTATTGTGAAGGAAGCACCGGAAGTGCTAAGCTATTCATTCCGTTCCGTGTTACATAACACTCTGAGATGCTACATCGTGACATAGTGTCACAGAAACCCACAACAGTCACCAACATAACACTGTTCAACGGGCAAATTAGTTAGCATTGATGACATTGACCACACTAACGTTCATACAGGTTGTTGATAAGATGTTTACCGTAACCGTTTGAGTGACGACAGCAGCGTTGGTTACCATTAGCGTTAGTGTTAGGCGCATGCTAGCGCTATCGCCGGGCCGCCGACATCCGTCGGGCGGCCCGGCGATGTCACTACCAGCCGAGGCTTATTCTTGCGCATTAGGCCGCGATTTCCGCAGGGCCACTGCCTCGTGTCCTGCGTGTCTATTGACATTTGTAATGGTCAGAAATGTAAGTTGGGCTTGTTTGTGTGGGGACTGCCCATAAGTCCGACATTCCATTACTCCGACTACGTGGCTTCCGCGTGCGGTTAAGGTTAGGGTTAGGGTTAGGTAAAGGGTTAGTATACGTCGGAACAATGAGCCGTCGGAACAATGACATGGCACCGTTTGTGTGAGAATATTTCCACATTGGTTCGAAATGTGTGCTTATTTGAGCATTGAGGAGTTAACTGTGCAGGAGCTGAGTGGAGCGAGCGAGCTGGTGTTTTCAATGGCCGTCGCTTCGTTGTGTTTCGGCTGGGGCCGTAGCCGTTCGGTGATGTTCGGTGATGGGCGGGGTTTTCGGGGTTGCCATGTCCAGGAGTTGTAAGCGCGAAGTGGCGTGTTGTCGGTTAGGGAAAGTGCGTCCATGCATGCGCAGTGCGCAGGGCGGTGTTTTTGCACGAAGCTGGTTGCTTGTTGCTCGCGCGCAATCTGGCAACACTGATGCAACTGACCCACGTACAAACGTTCTGGCGCATGACTGTAGATTCCAATTGTAAGGTAGATAGAATAGAAACCCCATTCAAACTTTAAAATGTTCATCCTAATATGGACATTTTTGCCTGAAAAGGGATCTTTGAAATGTTTCATTGTTTTAGAATAGTACTCCTTTAAAAGTTCAGAGATTTATAATGGAGGTCGATGGAATATTTTGGGACCTCAAAAAAACACTTTCACCTAGAAACTCCATTCACATCATTTGTGCTCCACCTTACTGTGGACATGCACGCTTGAGATTTTTTCTTTGAAATCATTTGTAGTTTGGGAGATATTTAACTTTAAGCGCCCCATGCATTGTCGATGCGGCAATGGGAAACGAGTACAGGCTACTAATCCTACATACTTACTGCTAGTAACCCCATTCATACTTTAAAATGTTCATTTTACTGTGGACATGTTTGCCTGAAAAGGAATCTTTGAAATGTTTAATAGTTTTAGAATTGTACTCCTTTAAAAGTTCAGAGATTTATAATGGATGTCGATAGACGATTTTGGGACCTCAACAAAACACTCTCATCTAGAAACTCCATTCACAGTTCAAAAAATCCACCTTACTGTGGACATGCATGCTTGAGATTTTTTCTTTGAAATCATTTGTAGTTTTGGAGATATTTAACTTTAAGCGCACAATAACTAGATGCGTCGCAATTCAGGGCAATTGCAGAGTGTGGTTGCGCCGACGCGAGTCGCGGGTCGCTGCCGCCGGGACTCGAGGAATACCGTCGGAGGCTGCGCCAATTACATTGTCACGTAACTTTTGAGATCACTCGCGTTTCATTTTGAGAGGATTGATCCCCCCAACATAAGGTTTTTGCATCAAAAGGTTACATTTTGAGCATTTGTGGCACCCCCTATGGATCAAAGTGGAAATGCTTTTGGGGATTTGTTGAGTAAACCACTCTTGATATTTGATTCAAATTTGTGATTGACTGAACGTTTCGTTCGTGATTTGTGGCCCTTTTTGTAACTTTCGCTAACTTCCGTTAACTTTGGAAGCCATTCACGGACGAACGGTAATGACTATCAAAATTCCGCTTGGAGATTTTCATCGCATGGGTCCAGAGATAATGTGTACCGATTTGTGGGAAATTTGGACAAAGTATGTGGGAGGAGGAGTAAAAGTGTGTTTTGAAGAAAATTCAAAATGGCGGAAAATTTGTTCATGACGCAAATGGGCGTGGTCTATATGGAGAGTTGCGTTATGACCCAAGTCATAACGCAACTCTCTTTATCTACTAACTCTCTTTAGTTTATCTAGAACTAGAATTTTCGTTATTCTGGGAAATTGCAAAGTGTTGTTGAGCCGACGCGGGTCGCGGCCACCTGGACACGAGGAATACGCCAGGAGGAATACCATCAGAGGCCGTGCGACGGGCGATTCGAGTTCGGTGCGGATCGTATCCCGCGTTTGTGATACGTGGCGTTTTGATATTAGGAAATATGCCCCTCCCACTAAAGAAACAGGCCCCTCCCACTAATGTGACGGGCCAATTATATTGTCACGTCACTCCTCAGATCACTTGCGTTTCATTTTGAGAGGATTGATCCGCCCCGAAATAATGTTTTTGCATCAAACGGTTATGTTTTGTGCATTTGTGGCGCCCCCTATGGATCCGGTCAATTTGGGATTGACTGGATGTTTTGTTTGTGATTTTTGGCCTATTTTGGCCAAAAAAAAAAAACAGGCCCCTCCCGCTAACTTTGGAAGCCATTTAGGGACGAACGGCAAGGACTATCAAAACGCCGTTTGGATATGTTTATCGCATGGGCCCAGAGATCATGTGTACCGATTTTTGTGAAATTTTGACAACATTTTGATTTCACGACCTACGGTTCAAGAGTTATAGGCCAAAACGTAAAGGGGGCTGTTATAGCGCCACCATGAGGCTGACTGGTGTAATTCTTTTTTTAATAATTTGGCAATAAACTATGAACCTCCCTTCAAAGTGTTTTAACTCTAGCACTTACGGTTTCCGAGAAAAAAATACCTCGTGATTTCTGGCATTTTTGGTAAAACGAGCCCCTCCCACTAACTTTGGAAGCCATTTACGGACGAACGGTAAGGACTATCAAAATGCCGTTTGGATATGTTTATCGCATGGGCCCAGAGATCATGTGTACCGATTTTAGACGTAGAAAATTTGGACAAAATATGTGGGAGAAGGAGCTAAAAGTGTTTTTAAGAAAATTCAAAATGGCGGAAAATCTATCCTGCCACAAATGCGTCATGACCCAAAGAATCTAGGGAAACACATATTTTTGCGTTACAACCTACGGTTCAAGAGTTAAAGGCCAAAACGTAAAGTGGGCTGTTATAGCGCCACCATGAGGCCGACTGGTGTAATTCTTTTTTTTTTTTAAATAATTTTGGACTAAATCATGAACCATCCCTCCAAGTCTTGAAACTCTAGCCCTTACGGTTTCTGAGAAATAAATACTTGAATGGGAGTTTTTTCATTTTCCCATTAAAGTGGATGGGGAAATTTAATGCACTAATAAATCAATATAAATTAAACTATGTAACCAATCTCTTAACAAAATGATAGCACACGATTCCCGGTGAGACCGGTCATTTTGACATATGGCACTAAATTGGGAAAAATAAACTGTGGGAGGAGTAGCGTGCCAAAATAAAGCGTTTTTCAGTTTATCTATAACAATAGTCTGGTTGCATGTGTTATGCCCCAGTCTAGGGGTGCCTGAGACACAACATGAATATGTTCCCGCCTTCCCCAACTCCCAAGTAGCCACGCAAACAAAGGGTTGAAGTGCAAAATGTAACAATGCTTTATTTATAAATATATAAAGTAATAACAAAAGTGTAACATAAACTTGGGTCATAACATAAAGGTGTAGAACTCACTGAGGAACTAACAAACCAAAAGAACAGAACAGAAAAATAATATCTCTTACCTATCAAAAGAACAAATAATACAATAGCTTACCTTCCTATCATAAACAATAAGCAAAAGAAACAATCACCTCAGGATCAACTTATATCAACTGAAAATAACTTAGGTAAAATCATAGAACTCATAAGGAACAAAACATAAGGTGTGGTGGCCAGTTGGAAGCGGAGGAAGACGGGCTCCTGCCCCCTGCGTGCTGCACTGAGATCTGTGCTCCTCTTATATAGGGAGCCTCCACCCTATTAGGCACTTGGAAGGCAACTCTCCTGTGAGCTCCCCACCAATCACTGCAGGCCTGGAAGAGCGCCCCACCAATCGTCTTCTGGGAATGGCACACCTGTTTTGCATACATTCCCACACACACCACATCTCCTCTCTGGCACACACTTCCACACTAGGACCAACTCATAATAATAACCTCCAATACGACCCCAGTCGTAACACCCTGTTAGGGCAACCACACTAATTACACACACATGTTAGTGTGTATTCAGAATAGGTAACCACTTTAACTTTGGTATCCCAATTTTGGCCATGGCATTAAAGGCATGAAACCCAAATAATTTAGAAAATGTTTTGAAAATTGCTGATATACAAGGTAACAACGTGTCACAATATGATCTTGTAGATGGATAATTTAGATTTTTTTTGTGGTTAAAGTCTCAGTAGTTAATGCAGAAATACTTTTCTGCTTATTCAGCGGTTCTGTTGATCCATCGTGTAGGGCCAATATGCCTATCCACGCCAAGATACGTCTTAAACGCGCTCACTACGCTTTGACTTGGGCTGTTGTTGTTACTCACTGTTTGATGTTTGTTGATAGTTGCATCTTGTTGGATCGAACAGGTTGATTTGAACAGGACAGGTTGATGTATGGAAGGAGTTTGTAAACGTTTCAAATAATATGGGGGGCGGGGGCAAACAACGAAAACAATAACAGGCTCCAGACTTAAACTAAGGGGTTTCAAAACAAACAGGCGCAGCATAAAGGTTCAAAATAAACTCAAAGTGATTCAATTCAAAGTCTTTCTTTCATGATTTGCGCTGTGTGTGTATGGTGCGAGTGAGCGAGCGGTTGAAAATCTGTTTCTCCTCTGGCGTCCTGCTACACACAGCTGCGGCCTGATTAATAGGGAATCATGGTGCCATTTTTCGAGGCGACCAGTGGGGGCGCCATTCAGTCAAAAAATATGAAATCAAATGAAATGGCTCCTACATAACCGGCCCCTATTGTTATGGGCAGGCTCTAATAACAATACAAAATCAAAAAACTGGAGCCATACAAAAAATGTTCAAACAAAATCAAATAAATACTTGTGAGGTGGGAAACAGGCATGGTGTATAGGCCTGTCTGAATCTTCAGTTCTTAATTTGAGTTTGGCACCAGCAGGCAAATCTTGCTGATGGGCCTTTCAAGTACGCTGGTTTTTGTCTGAAGACGCACACTTCTCACAAGTCCTCTTGAGTCTGGCATTGTTTCCAGGACTCTAGCCAACATCCAGGATCCTCTTGGTGCATTCGTGTCAGCTATGATCACGATATCTTCCTTTTCAAAGTTCCTGCGGATGCGGTTCCATTTTTGACGTACATTCATAAGAGGTAGGTATTCTTTTATCCATCTAGTCCAAAATAGATCTGACAAGTACTGTACTTGTCTCCAACGGCGCTTTGCATATACATCAGCGGCCTGGAACACTCCTGGTGGAAGGATCGACTGTTTCTTAAGTAATAACAGGTGATTCGGTGTTAATGCTTCCAGGTCGTTGGGGTCACTTGAAACTGTAGTGAGTGGGCGGCTGTTGAGCATGGCTTCCACTTCACACATAACTGTATGGAGACTTTCATCATCCAGAGCTTGTTGTTTGGTGACTGATAGCAAGATCTTTTTGAGCAAACGGATTAATCGTTCCCATACTCCACCATGATGGGCACCAGCGGGTGGATTGAATATCCATTTGACTCCTTTCTGCTGTAGAGCTCTTTCTATTTTGTCCAAATTCCATTCCTTCAAAGATTCTTTCAGTTCCCTTTCCGTAGATATGAAGTTAGTCCCATTGTCTGACCGTATTTCCATCACTTGGCCTCTTCGAGCAATAAAACGCCTGAGCGCATTAATGCACGAGTCTGTATCTAACGAATGGGCCACTTCTAGGTGTACTGCTCTACTGATTAAGCAGGTGAAAATGACTCCATATCTTTTGACTGTGGTACGGCCTCTTTTCACCTCAATAGGTCCAAAATAGTCTACTCCTACTTGTGTGAAAGGTGGTAGGTCAGGTGTTATTCTATCTCTTGGCAGGTCTGCCATCTTCTGTTCTCCAACAGATACATTGAGACGTCGACATGTCACACATTCAGAAAGAATCTTTCTTGCCAATGAGTTGGCACATGGAATCCAATACTTTTGTCTCAGTAAGGAGAGCATGTGGTTTCTCCCACTGTGTCCTACTTCCTGATGGATCTTTCTAAGAATGAGTTTAGACAAGTGATGGTCTTTTGGGAGAATGGCAGGGTGCTTTGCATTTTCCGGCATGGCTGCTCTGCTTAATCTCCCACCCACTCTTAATACCTCGTTTTCAAGTTTGGGATCAAGTTTGTAGATTGAACTGTGTTTCTGCACGTTCAAACTTCCTTTCTGTAATGTTTCAACTTCCTCTTGAAATCCTTGTTTTTGACAGAATTGTACAACGGCTATCTCTGCTATGTCCAGTTCATCTAGAGAGAGGTTGTGCACCTTTACAGTGTCTTTGAATTTTGTCATCTCTACTTCAATTAACTGTTTTTGTTTGTCGGTGTCTGGTTCTTGAATTCGCATCAGATCTTTCCTTTTTCTACTCAACTGTAAAAGGTGAGTTCTCAAATATAGCATCCATGCCACAGCTCTTTTCAATCTGTAGAAACTTGAGTAGTGGTGTATGAGTGTGCTAGTAGGATCTTGATCTGTCATCTGGATGGTATTGACTGTAACTTTCTCTTTTTTGACTTCAGGATCGTCGGCTGTTATGGGGGTGAGATCAGCAGGTAAGTTAGGCCATGTCTCTTCCTTTTCCTGTAGGAAGTCCGGTCCCTTCTTCCAGTTTTCACACTTTAAAAATGCATCAGCTGTAAGACCTCGGGACACATGGTCTGCAGGGTTGATCTTGGTGTTCAAGTATCTCCACTGCTCAATAGAAGAGTGTTCTCTAATAGTGCTGACTCTGTTAGCCACGAAAGTCTGAAAGCGCTTGGTGTTATTTCTGACGTATTTCAAGACTGATGTACAGTCTGTCCAAAATACCGCTTTTCTGAGTGGAAGGTGTAGCTCAGTCTCCAGCATCCGGTTTACTTTCACTGCTAATACTGCAGCAGTAAGTTCCATTCTAGGTATCGTAACCTGTTTCAAGGGGGCGACTCTTGCTTTTGCCATGATTAAAGATGTGTGAATTTGGTTTTCAGTATTGGTCATTTTAAGGTAGGTCACAGTACCATATCCTGTCTCACTTGCATCACAGAAGTGATGAAGTTGGGCTGACTTGACCTTGCCAAATTCTTTAGATCTAATACATCTTGGAATGTTGAAGTTTTCCATTTGCTGTAGTCCAGTGAGCCATTTATGCCATGATTGACAGAAAGCCTCTGGAATCCTGTCGTCCCATCCATAACTCAGTTGACATAACTGTTGCAAGATGTGCTTTGCAGAGAATATGAAAGGCGCTAAGAACCCCAGAGGGTCATACACTGAACTTACAGTGGAAAGGATTCCTCTTCTTGTGTAAGGTTGATTTTTCATGTTTACTTGGATTCTGAATGCATCTTCCTCCACATTCCACTGCACTCCAAGGGCCCGTTCTACCGGTAGGTGCTTCTGATCCAAGTCAATATCTTTTACCTCTGTGGCTCGCTCTTCCTCTGGAATAGAGGCTAGCACTGTGCGGCTGTTGCTTACCCATTTGGTTAGGCGGAAACCTCCTTGAGCACACAGGGTTCTTAATTCTTTAGATAGTGCTATGCAGTCCTTCTCACTTGGCACAGACTTAAGACAATCATCGACATAGAAGTTTTCTTTAACAGTGTTAACTGCCACTGCTGAGAACTTATCCTTATTATCTTCAGCAGTCCTTCTCACGGCATAACTAGCAACACTGGATGAAGATGTCGCTCCAAATAAATGCACTGTCATTCTGTACTCTACTAGGCTGTGACTGATGTCACCATTTGGCCACCATAAGAATCTAAGAAAGTCTTTGTCAGCTGGTGTGACTTTCACTTGATGGAACATGCCTTCTACGTCTGCCATCATTGCTACTGGTTCTTGTCTAAACCGGATCAAGACGCCCAGCAGTGTGTTGGTTAAGTTGGGGCCTTGAATAAGCTCATCATTTAACGAAGTTCCTTGGAATGATGCAGAACAGTCAAAGACTACACGCAGTTTGCGTTTCTTTGGGTGGCGTACTCCATGGTGAGGTAAGTACCAGGTCCTTCCTTCCTCTGGATTTAACTGCTCTCGTGGTACAGCTTCAGCGTGTCCCTTTTGAATGACACTTTCAAGAAAGTCAGTGTACTCTTTGTGAAACTCCGGATCCTTCTTGAATTTCCTTTTAAGTGACATGACACGCTGCTCTGCCAGATGGCGGTTGTTAGGCATCGCTATATCAGTCTGCTTGAATGGAAGGTTTATTTGGTAGTGACCATCTTTCATTTTAGTAGAGTCAGACATGATTTGCATGAATCTCTTATCTTCCATAGACATTTCTGCCTTCTCTTCATAACCCTTTTCTGGGAAATCATAATTGAATTGTTGGATCATGAGGTCATTCAAATTTATTATTGATATGCGATTGCTGAAAATATGGGTTGGCTGCTTATGGCTTATTGTGGGTTCGTGTAGAAGCCCATTAACCACCCATCCAAGTCTTGTCTTTACAGCGTAGGGCCCATTACCCTTGCTATTAATTACTGCCCAAGGTTCCATAAACTTAGCTGCATCATTACCAATCAGGAGTCCGATATCTGCATCAATATATGGCAACTTAACCTCTTTTAGGTAGTTCCATTCTTGCACATCAACCTGAGTGGGAATTTGCTCTTTGGTTACAGGAATTTCTGTTTGAGTATAGAGTGGTGGCAGTTTTAGGAAATTATCTCCTTCAAGACTTGACACTTCCAGCCCATTGATTCTGTTAATACTTATGACCTTTTCTTGTCCAAGAGTACGAAGTAGGATTCGAGTTGGTGTCGCTTTGGCATGTAATTGCTTCCTTAAAGCTTCAGTACAGAAGGTTCCAGTGCTTCCTGGATCAAGGAAAGCGTACGTTTGAAGTACTTGATTGGAATTTGACAACTTAACTTGCACAGGAACAATTGACAGTTTTTGCTGGTCACCGGCCCCAGTAGGTTTAGGCCTTTTCATGGTGACTAATGCACTGCCCACTGACATGCTATCGGTGTTTGGACTCGTTTGACTTGCATCTTTAAATTCAATGTGCAACACAGTAGGATGCTTCTTTGTACATATTTTACAAGTCATACGTCTCTTACAGTCCTTACTCATGTGACCCTGAGTCACACAACCGAAACATAAACCATTTACTTTAAAGAACTCAACTTTGTCTTTGTGAATTTTCTTATCCAATTCCTTGCACATATCTGTGCTGTGATTCTCTTTGCAAAAGAAACATGTTTTCTGTTGCACAGCTGCAGAGCTGCTTGTGCCTGACTGTGACTTTGGTTGTGAGGATTCTGTTACTGTGGCAAAACTGCTTTTATAGTTGCTTTTAGTGTATGATGAGACTGGTACTGATTTCAAATTACTACTTCGGGGAGAAGGGATTGTCCTCTTATCTTTCGGTTTTGTGTCTTGTATTTCTCCAAAGAGGGGATCAACGGCAATGTTTGCTTGCCTTTCAATGAAATTTACAAGTTGTGGGAACTTAGCTCTTCTGTGTGTACGCTCATAGTAATCATATGATACAGTCCTCCACCTCTCTCTGTGCTTGAAAGGCAGTTTTGATAAGACAGATTTTAAGTGTGTAGGATTGTTCATGTCTTGCAGAATTTCATTATTGCTCATGGCATTGCAGCATGTTCTCAAGAAGAGTGCGTATTTATGTAGGGCTTTGCCATCTTCTGATCGGATTAAATCCCAATTCAGAATTTTTTCCTGATAGGTAGCAGCAATGAGAACCTCATTTCCAAAATGTTTGCGTAGCAGCCGTTTTGCTTTCACATAGCCTTTTTGGGAATCCATGTGAAGGCAGCTTCTCACAAGTGTCTTTGGTTGTCCATCTGTAAACTGTTCTAGAAAGAGCAGTCGATCTCTGCTGTCACTTGTCTTGCTTTCTACACAATGTTCAAATGTACTAATGAAAGAGACATAACTTAATGGATCACCTTTAAAAACAGGAATCTCTCTAGAAGGCAAGAGTGAGAACCTCTGTTCTTGAATTAACATTTCTGTGATCTCATTTTGTTTTCTCAAAATGTCCATCATGGCTCCGCCTGATCGAACATTAACCTGAGCACCATCTTGCAAGCTAAGGTTTGGGTTAGGCTGCTGGGGTTGTTGGTGAGCAACAGGCATCCGTGACCGTGACCTTATTTGTCTATGTGGCTGCCGTGATTGGCCACTAGGGGCATGCTGAGACCTTTGTCTCAGTGCTGGCTGTGAAGCTGCTCCTTCAACTTCATCATCTTCCT
The DNA here is from genome assembly GCF_963454915.1 of Gymnoscopelus microlampas. Classification (NCBI taxonomy): domain Eukaryota; kingdom Metazoa; phylum Chordata; class Actinopteri; order Myctophiformes; family Myctophidae; genus Gymnoscopelus; species Gymnoscopelus microlampas. Next base: position 7,300,415 of record NC_139939.1, read on the forward strand.
CTCCGTCGTCATCATCATCATCATCATCCTCTAAATATTCATCATCCTCTTCATCATCCAATCCATAATTATCAACCTTCTGGCTGTCCACTGGTAAGGATTGCATTGAGGCAAAATACTCATTGATGTGGATTAAGGGGTTAATTTCAGACTTAGTGTCTACATGTTTAGTGACATCTAATACTTTTAATTTGGCATCAGCAGCTGCAATTTCCACTTCCAATTCAAATGCTTCTTTTTTTGCTTTGAGCTGTGCCTCCTCTAATTCAAATGCTTGCCTTTGCTTAAGAGCAGCAGCACGAGCAAGTAGGGCTGCCCTTTCGGCCTCTGCCTGCCTTAATGCTGAGGTGCTTGTAGTGGTTTTCATTTGCTTTCTACTTATCATTCCAACTGAAACATTGCCAAATGATTTGACACTAAGTGCTTGTGTCACTTCTGGTGCCACTTCTGCTGGCTTTTGTGCCATGGCTGCAGGGGCATTATTTATCCATTCTATAACTTTGTCATGAAATTCACATATGCTTTTGAACTTAGGCCTGTACCACTGATCTTGGTCTTCTGAAGCTTCCTCTTCTGATAATAGCTGCTGTACTGATTTGTGAAGTAATTTGAAGTCATTTGTTTTAGAATTAAATTCATTGTATTCTTGTTTAACAATTTCAACATTTCTGTAATCAACCATAAGTGCTTGTAACACATTTCTTTTGCTTGTGAGTTGTCCAAGTTTAGCTTTTCTTGCATTACATTGCTTTGCATAATTAGCTTCAAGTGCCCTTTGAGTGGGCCTCACTTGTCTTTTCCCTTCAACCACAGGCAATTGATCAGTTTTATCAGAAGTGTGAACGGTGGTAACTTCAGGCACTTCAATAACAGTTTCAGGTTGGCCTAATTCCTCCTTATCATGTGCAGTCTCAGACATCGTTAAGCAGCATTTATTTTCCAAATCCAAACTTATAGCATCAATGCACACTTGTTTAATGGCGACATGTATTCATCCAAATCCTCATTAAATGCGCGATTTTCGCGTTCATTTATCCATGTGACGTCGCACATTCCATTAACTTCAATAGCGTGACATCCATTAGATCCTTTAGATCCATCCAATTTCATTCATTGTGTCCGTATCAGAGAGATTTTCAACTTGATTGTAGGGCCAATATGCCTATCCACGCCAAGATACGTCTTAAACGCGCTCACTACGCTTTGACTTGGGCTGTTGTTGTTACTCACTGTTTGATGTTTGTTGATAGTTGCATCTTGTTGGATCGAACAGGTTGATTTGAACAGGACAGGTTGATGTATGGAAGGAGTTTGTAAACGTTTCAAATAATATGGGGGGCGGGGGCAAACAACGAAAACAATAACAGGCTCCAGACTTAAACTAAGGGGTTTCAAAACAAACAGGCGCAGCATAAAGGTTCAAAATAAACTCAAAGTGATTCAATTCAAAGTCTTTCTTTCATGATTTGCGCTGTGTGTGTATGGTGCGAGCGAGCGAGCGGTTGAAAATCTGTTTCTCCTCTGGCGTCCTGCTACACACAGCTGCGGCCTGATTAATAGGGAATCATGGTGCCATTTTTCGAGGCGACCAGTGGGGGCGCCATTCAGTCAAAAAATATGAAATCAAATGAAATGGCTCCTACACATCGTTTTGCCGTTCATCATCTGAGCATTTCAAGTTCACTATGCACTTTGATCAGAATAGGGTCAGTTTTCTAGATACATGGATCACACAAAAAGATGATACGCTTTACACCAATTTCTTCACTATACCTACGGACCGTAATAGCCTGTCACAGCCAAAAAGAAACCAAACTAGAAAAAGTGCTCCTCGGAGCACAGGTCTCCGCCAGGTCAGGTAGGTTATTGTGGCCTCCTGGTGGCGCTATAATAAGCCAATGTGAAAAGGGTGGCATTTCTTCTTAGGCCTTTCAATGGGACACTGCATTCATGAGTTGAGGCATTTTGTTCCAAAAATGTGTTTTGCTAAATTAGACCTGCTGGTGGCGCTATAAAGGCCAATGTGAATGTGAAAAGGGGGGCATTTCTTCCTCGGCCTAGTGGGAATCTGCATACAAACTTTCACGGAAATTGCACATTGCATTCATGTTTTGAGGCATTTTGTTTAAAACTGACCAATCCTGCAAACTTTGGAAGCCACTGTAAGCCAAATAGGATGGAATATGAAATATCGGACAGATCCATCAGAATCACATGACTATGGAGATACTGTGTACCAATATGCGTGATTTTTGGACAGAATCTGAATGAATAATATCCAAAAATGTATTGTACATAAGTCGGCCTCCTGGTGGCGCTGTAAATGGCAGATGTGAAAAATGCAGTGCAGATGTTTTTCCTTGGTCTCTAGGGAGTGTGCGTGCAAAGTTTCACGCAGATCGGTGCAGTTATAGTTAAAAATGCAAATCGGCGTGTTATAGCGCCACCATGAGGCTGATTTGAAACATGTCAAGTGGCATTTCTTCCTCGGCCTAGTGAGAATGTGTGTGTGCAAGTTTATGGAAATGGCAAGCTGCGTTCATGATTTGAGGCAGTTTGTTCAAAACGGACCAATCCTGGAAACTTTGGAAGCCAACCTTAGCCAATGAGGATGGAATATGGGAAATCGGACAGATCAGGGTTGATCACATGACTATAGAGATACTGTGTACCGATTTGCATGGCGTTTGGTTGAAAACTGTAGGAGTAATGGGGAAAAAGAGGTTTTGCACAAATCGGCCTCCTGGTGGCGCTATAAATGGCCCATGTGAAAAATGTGGGGCAGAGGTTCTGAATTGGCATCCAGGGAGTGGGTGTGCACAGTTTCGCAGCGACCGGGTCAACGGTGCCGGAGATTAGCTGGTAACACACAGACAGGACACACGCACGCACACACACACGGACGGACGGACGGACGGAGGGTAAAACATACTCTCTCGCCATGCCTTCGGCCTGGCGGAGACAATAATGACCTGCCTTACACATAGTTTTGCAGAATTAAACGCATCTGCAAAAATCCGACTGATTTAAAAAATCTGAGAACAGGGCAGATCATCTGATCTTTTTAGAGCTAGTGCTAAAGATAGCACACCAGTACCCCTGTTACCAAATATTCATGACCTCCCGAATTGATCAAGCAGTCCTGCACAAATATTGGCAGATTTTGAAAACGGATCCACAGTTAAGCAACATTTTTCTAGAGTTGTTTTTAAGCGAGGCAGAAATTTGAGAGGTGGCTTAGTTCAATCAGATATCCCCCTACTTGTCACTGCACCACAGCGCACGTTAACCCCTATTCCACAAGGGAATTACAAATGTGGCGCTCCAGTGCAACAGCCAATCAAATGTACATTCTTCAAACATCCTCACTCGGGTAAAAACAATCTCCATCATTATTGTGTATGTCCACAGACAGACAGACAGACAGACAGACAGAGGCACACACGCACGCACGCGCGCACGCGCACACGCGCACACACGCACACGCACACGCACACACACACACACACACACACACACACACACACACACACACACACACACAGTACTAAAGGCAGTCCATATTATTCGTGTTAGCTTCCCTCTTTCCCTTCCAGAGACAGATGAGTGGACAGATACAGCTGTTGAACACAGACAACACTGTGCAGACTGGCAAACCATATGGAGAGACATTGATGCCTGTGACTTGAACAACCGAGAGCAACAATACAGGAGCCCAGCAAATGAAGTGGCTGATGGTCACAGGCCATAAAACTAGTGACTCTGTAGTCTCTCCTCTAAAAAATTGGATGACGCGGCTTATCCAAATAATAGATATGGGAAACACAAGTCCAATAAAGAAGCGGGAAACCATGACAGCTTTCTTCACAGCCAGTGGAGATGGGATTTTCTGTTTGATGAAATCGTAATTCTCGATACAAACGGTTCCGTTCGTCCCGTCGTTCTTCTGCAGCTCCATGGACAGTAAGGAAGGCACGGCTAAAACAGCTCCCAGGAACCAGCTGAGAAGGACCGTACTGCCGGACACAACGCGGAGGCATTTTTTAGGGACACACCAGCACATATTCCAGAAGGTTATGATGAGCGTGGTGGAGAACATGTTGACAAACGTGACGTAGGAGCCCAGCTTGCACATGGAGCTTCCAAACTCCCAGGAGAAGTAATTGAAGGCGCTGATCAGAGACAGAGGAAGGAAGAGGCAGCGGACGAGATGTGTGATCACCAAGCCGAGGATATGCCATCGGGCCAGTTTCGGCTTGTATTTGAAAAGGGCCACGATCACAGCCAGGTTGAGCAGCAGCCAGAGTAGAGCGAAAGAGTACGCCGACACGTATAGGAGTCTGAGCGACTTGACCAGTTGATCATCAGTTGGTTTGATCACTTGATTTGGATGATCGATGGTCCCCTCCGAGTCCAAGCTCCAATCAGGAGGATCGGTATAGTCATAATCTATAGTAGAGTTGGTTTCCGCCATGTAATCCATGACCTTGAGAAAGGAAGAACATATGTATTTTACATTGGTGCTACAAATGGATGGACTCACAATCTCACTGTCACATGTAAAAAAATATATATACTGGTCAAACCAATGTTATTCATGACAGGAATATAACTTCACAACGAAAAAAGTTAATTCAGAAATGGAAACACACTGGAGCCCAAAAAATATATCTTTAAAAAAAGAAAGAAATGGAAACACACTGGCCACTGTGGCCAGGAGTTCAGAGGCACTATATCAGAAGAAAAACAAGTGGGTGTTGTAGATCTGCTATTCGTGAAATAGAACAACCTAAAACTAAATAACATTTTTGAAAATGCCTATAATAACATGAATGTAAGGTTGACAAAAATACATACATAGGCTACAGAGCGTGGATTGAGATGCATGTACAGTAAACAGTTGGGGGGGTCATTTCCGGTGTTAAGCTTAGACGTATTACTTTTTACAGGGGGCAGTTACAATTTGCAGCCACCTGTAGGTGCTCTTTTAGAGCGGTTTTGAAGGAGGGTAAGGAGTCACACTTTTTTATGTTCACACCTGTTGGTAGAGCATTCCACATTCTGGCAGGAGTGGCAGCATAGCAGCAGAACGAATTTGACCTCATTTTTGTGCCGAAACTGGTTTCAATGAGATCAGTGGGGCTCCTTCTGGTGTTATGCCTGTGTGTCTGTTTTTTACGCTATTGAAGTAGTCTGAGGTACATGGGTATCCCAGTATTCTCGCCTATCTTGAAGACCAGGCCCATTGCAAGTTAAATCTGTCCTCTACCTTGAGCCATCCCACCCTAGCATAATGAGCAGGGGTTAGGTGAGTTCTGGGTGTAAGCCTTACACCCAGAACTCACCTAACCTAACTCACCAAAGCCTTTGAGGTGCTAACGTACCACGAGGTGCATGCATAGTCGAAATGACATTGGATGAGTGCTAGTGTCCTCAGTGTGTTCCTACTGACCACCGAGGAGAACCTCAATCTAAAACGTGTTCTTTGGTTGACTTTTCTGATTACTTTTGTTGCCATTTTTTTCACTTGAGACGTGATTACAACCCAGGTAGGTAATGTCATCTTTCCTTGTGATGACATTGTCGCCCTCTTTGACCGTGAAGTCTTTGGCCTTTCAGAGGTTTAATCTGGACCGAAAAAGAATGGATTCAGTTCTGCCTAGGTGTAGTGATAGTTTGTCATCAGTGAGCCAGGTGCAGATCCTCCCGAGTTCAGAGCTAAATAAGGGCTTCCTCAACCTGCAATCTGTCCTTGCCCGAGACCAGGAGTGCCGGTCATCCGCGAACAAGAACAGATTGCCATCAGTCACATGCTGATGGCATGTTGTTTACATTCACCACGAACAGTTATGTAAACTATGTAAACTTGGCATGTTTCCCAAACTGCGTCAGTAATGATGTTATTTGTGAATCGGTGGTTCTCAAAGTGGGGTCCTTGGTGGGGTTCCAGGGGGTCCCCAGCTAAATTTGTTAATACAGCATTACAATAATTATAACCACATTATGTTGCGAGAGAGAGAGAGAGAGAGAGCGGGAGAGAGAGAGAGAGAGAGAGAGAGAGAGAGAGAGAGAGAGAGAGAGAGAGAGAGAGAGAGAGAGAGATTCGGAAGCTGAACCAAAAAGACCCCACATACAGTGACAACTTATGGGACCCAATAACGGGCTCCAGAAGGCTAATTCAAGAGGCCAGAAGGTCTATGGGATTTTCTGTGCAGGGTCCCAACAGTTTCAAGAGGCTCACAAAAGGCCAAATATTTCGTTTTGCTGTCCTTTCTGGTTGCCCACAGCTCCTGCGTTGCACTAATACAGGGTTTACATATTATTATAAAATACTAACTCAAATAATACAAACCCAGCATAAGTCATCAGTTTAATATGAATAATAAAGGCAAGAGACATTATGGAAGAAAAAAAGTGTTATGCACATTACACAATAATGCAAAAGTGATTAGTGGGACTTTTTGTTTAAAATACTAATGACAGCACCTGATCAAGTTTCAAGGGGCACATGATTGAGATTTCAGTTCCTTTCTTAATTTTCTCAGTTCCCTGTCAGCTAGAAAAGTTTAGTCGAAAGTTTTGAGGTTTGTCTGAAAGAGTCTTTCCAAGTTCCCGTCACGAGCACTGTGCAGTTTTTGCTGATGAGCAAAATGCATACTTAATATAGTGATCTGCACAGTGGCTGCTCACTGCTGTTACATAGTTAGGGATCAAATGCATATGACACATTTCCCCAAATGGGAAGAGTGTGAAAAAAACTGACAGTGATTACAGCTTTTAATTGTGTTTCATGTACAGTACACTAATACATTGCTGAGATTTCAGTTCCTCATTTTTCTCGGCTGGAGAAGTCATGTCAAATGATTTGTCATAAAGTGTCTTTCCAAGTTCCCTTTCTTCACTATCGCTGCTTAGTTATTACTGACGAGACAAATAAATGTCCCATTACACACAGTACACAAAAATGTATATTATTTGTCCCATGCGTCTGTTCCTAAACTCATCTACTGATGATGCCTTGTCTCATTAACCTGACACCGTCAAATGGAAGAAGCTTGCAATACACTTTCGTTTCACAGCGTACTTCCATCTGAGACTCCGTAGGCAGAATCGATGACAGACGTTTTTTTTCAAGCTACTAGGCAGGTGATTGGATGATCCCGCCCCTAGCTGCCGGTGATTGGTTCGGAAACGCAGCGACCGGGGCAGCTCAACTCCCTGTGCAATCCCAGACGTAATCTGCCGAGGGCTAAAAGTGCGATGCGATTTTGCAAAGGCAGATTCGTCTGGAACCAGGCTATTGTCTCATTAGCTGTGGTTGAAAAGTAGTAGCAGCCTTGTTGTCCTAAACAGGTAACACACCTGGACCATTGATATGATATTTTATTTGATTGTTTCACCTGTAATAGGCTACCTTCTAAAAGCTTACATAGCTTCTCTGGAGGGGAGAGAGAGAGAGAGAGAGAGGGGGAAAGAGAGGGAAAGAGAGAGAGTGACTGACTGACCGACCAACTGACTGACTGACTGACCGACCGACCAACTGACGGACTGACTGATGCAACATGTTAGATCAGATCTAAATGGTTTTACTTTGGTACTATGTAAATATATATTTTATGACAATACTTTTATGATCAGTTCCTCATTTTTCTCGGCTGGAGAAGTCATGGCAAATGATTTGTCATAAAGTGTCTTTCCAAGTTCCCTTTCTTCACTATCGCTGCTTAGTTATTACTGACGAGACAAATAAATGTCCCATTACACACACAGTACACAAAAATGTATATTGTTTGTCCCATGGCGTCTGTTCCTAAACTCATCTACTGATGATGCCTTGTCTCATTAGCTGTGGTTGAAAAGTAGTAGCAGCCTTGTTGTCCTAAACAGGTAACACACCTGGACCATTGATATGATATTTTATTTTATTTGATTGTTTCACCTGTAATAGGCTACCTTCTAAAAGCTTACATAGCTTCTCTAGAGAGAGAGAGAGAGAGAGAGAAGAGAGAGAGAGAGAGAGAGAGAGAGAGAGAGAGAGAGAGAGAGAGAGAGAGAGAGAGAGAGAGAGAGAGAGAGAAAGAGAGAGAGAGACCGACTGATGCAACATGTTAGATCAGATATAAATGGTTTTACTTTGGTACTATGTAAATATATATTTTATGACAATACTTAGGCCTATGTCGGTCTACTTTTACTCATTGACATGGGTAAAGGTTTTGAAAGCAGGCATTTTACGTGTAAGTATTTATATATTATGGTATTGCTACTTTTACTTAGTAAAAACATCGGAGTACTTCCTCCACTCTGCATTAAACATACTTTCATTCAAACAGCAGGGTGGTGGACTTTATAGATTCCTTTAAAAGTATGTAAAACGAAAAACAAGTTACTTTTTTCACTGCGCACGCACAACCCTACTGTTTGTATTTACAGAAATGCATTTTGAAATTGTTTTGTATTGTTTTGTATTGTATATATATTTAAAAAATTAACTAACTTATAAGGATTAGCCACACACATTGTACATTAGCAGTTGTTATTCTTACCTTGGCTGTGTTTTCCAGCAGAATAAATGACAACTGTAAAGGTCCAGAGAGGAGAAATGCAGCTCATGTGCAGACACCCAGTCAGCTCATGCACTTCTGTGAAGACGCTGTATCTAAACAACACTTACAGGAAGAAGGGACTTGGATTTCCTCCAATTAGAGAGCGATTCAAGATAGTGGTTCTCAAACATTCTCATTATCACCTTTATTCAAACTTGGAGTACAGTTGAGGGGCAAGCCCTCATTTTCAATGTAGCTGAGGTTACAATTATAGACAGTCCAAATCCATTACAGATTGACAAGGAATGTGAATCAGAGTACAATTACAAAATAAAATAACTTAAACAGTACCTAAAACAAGTCAACTAAAACAAAATTAATGAATTAAAATATGTAGATAAGAGGTTTTTGCTAACAGCAAAAATGTGTGGTCAGACAATGAGGATTAAAGTCAATGTTAGGCTATGCGAGTGACCTCAGTGACAACTGATGCAGGAGGGCTGCTAGCTGTCGGAGTGAGATTTGGTGGTGTATGCTGCAAACCTGTGTATACACCCATTCAGAGACCAAACCACCACACACCATACATGTATTCTTATTTATTGTTTGTTTGAAAGTTGTATTTTATGTGTTATATTGGCCACTTACAGATTTTACAATCGGTACATTGAGTGGGCTGTAATCTTTACATTATTATATTATGTTAAAGTCATTTTGGAGGGTCAAAGAAAGTTATATTTTATATACTTTCTTTAACCCTCCAAAATTACATCAAGTCATTTTAAAGCAAAGAAATGCAGTCACCAGTTTGAAGCTTTAATAATACATTTTTGGCAGGTTTTAAACAGCATGTTATGGTTGTAGGCCTGCTGCCACTTTAAATATATTTAACTTGACTGGTTATAGTCTGTGGTAGAGCACAGGGCCGGACTGGGACAGTGATTCGGGTCAGGAGTCATAGTACAATATTTGCCTCTGAGATGTAGTGGAGTACAAGTATTGAAAAATGGAAATACTCTTAAGTAAAAGTACCTCAAAATTGTACTCAAGTACAGTACCTGAGTAAATATTTGTAGTTACTTTCCACCACTGGATTTTAATAGCGTATATTGTAGAAACTATTGTGTCATCTGGTTTTTAATATTGTATAAACTGAGTGAACGCAGGAGTTATTGACGATTTCCACTTGTATTTATTCATTTTGTCCACATGAGGGCAACAAAGACTGTTTAATAAAAACAGATCAACAGAGTCAGATCTTTGCAAGTGCTTTCACACTATTAGATTTATCACACTCACTGTATTAGTTCAATTCAATGGATTTAGATGAATGTTGTGTTTTTGCCCCTAGCAGTCAGTCAGTCAGTCAGTCAGTCAGTCAGTCAGTCAGTCAGTCAGTCACTCACTCACTCACTATGAGAATTATTCCGCCTAGATGGTAAATTTGGGGTCTTAGCTTACGGCTACATGAACTGGGGGTGGAACCTGCATGATAGCCTATTCGATTTGTCCCACTCAAAAAAATAATGAATTAGTGATTCTGCAAGCCATAGAGGTGCTTTGTATGAACTGTTGTGAAAAAAGCACCTGCTGCAAAGGTGATATTCATGTATGTAATGGTACAATAAAAGTTATCCTATGCATTACACACACACACACACACACACACACACACACACACACACACACACACACACACACACACACACACACACACACACACACACACACACACACACACACACACACAATTGTATTAGTTGAATTCCATAATACATTTCCTTAGAAGCTGTGTATGTAAACATGGTATTAATATTTAGGTTATTTACATACATATCACAATAACGTTGCTGTAAATAACCTAATCTTTAGGTTATTTACATAATATCACAAACACGTTGCTGTCTTACAAATATAAATTGTCAGAAAGACTACCCAACTATACCCCCAACCCCCACTGTGTGGAGGACCGTAGCAATTTAGGCAACAGTTAAGTTAAACAATATAGGCCCAGTCTAGTAAAAGTGTACATACTTCATATAGTAATTACAAATATGAATGATAATGATTCATAGATAAGCCCTAATAATTGTGAGAGTTTAACCTGTTAAAGGTTTCATGACGTTCAGTTTTACCACACATTAAAAGTCTTTGTCATGGTCCTTCAAACGTGTATAGAAAGTTTTAACAAAAAAATCCACTCCATTGATCCATGGCAGGTGTTTTTCTCTCACATTTCTAAAGCCTTTTCAACTGCAATGAAAAAATAAATCTTTGCCTGCGGGTGTCGCTGGTGAGGGATTTTGCCTGTCAATCATCGCCTCTGCTCCGCCGCCCCCCCCCGCCCCCCGCCCCCGCCCCCCCAAAGGAAAGGATAGGGGAGGGGAGGGGCGAGGAGGAGAGTGGGCGGGTCACTGTCGAAGGGCCAAGCTCAGATTACTTAAGCAGTTTCTTCTACTGTCTGTACTATACATGTGCCAAAGCTGCAGCTTGGTCCTGGTTTGGTTCTGTTTCTTGTGTCTCTTTTTGTTCTTGTCTTTTGTGCTGTTGTTTATTGTGTTGTCTTGTATGTGAGAGGAAGTACCAAGACAATTTCCTATCAAACTTGTTTTGAAATGGCAAATAAATACTTGAACTTGAACTTGAACTTTTCAGCCTAATTATTCAGGAAACCCCAGACCACAGAAAATCCACTGAATGTTCAAAGTTCAGATTTTTTGGGTGTAATTGAGGTCATAAAACCCCCCAAAAAACATAAAAAATAAAAAAAGTGAAAATGAATGTCATAGAACCTTTAAGAAAGCCTGTCAACAGAACCTACTGTAGCAAATTTACACTTTTGAGTGTTACTTGCATAATGTCCTATAATGTAAACCACACTTCACACCCATATGTCTGAGAAATGTTTATATTTCCTTCTTCTGCTGCGTATTTATAAAAGTGTGCTGACAACATAATTTGCTATTTCCGTGCCTTCACTATTTTCATGCCTTTCAAACATGGAAACTGCCATGCTCAACTAAAACGTTTTCAGACTTATCGGGATGAGAAAACAAAGTGACCTAACCTACAGACATTGTATTGAATGAGAGCAGGGTGGAGAGCAACTGTGGTTCAGCATGACCGATATTTAAATAAGAGAAGGGCAATTTCTCCTATGAAAGCAAACAGGCAGGTGCTCGAGCACTGGTTGGCTCCCATGTGTGCACCTGATGGAGGCACTGCATGCCACACAGGTCACAGGTTAAAGTGCATGCTACACAGGTAACAGGTTAAACTGCATGCTACTCAGGTTTACAGGTTAAACTGCATGCAACTCAGGGAGTCACTTGTTGCCAAAGACATTAGTGCTGACTTCTCTACGTCACCATTCGGAGGTTCGATGGGTTTCACACGGAACAGTGTTGTCACGTACGTTGAAGTTATGTGTAGTCAGGAGTTTTTACTTATCCAAAACTGCACAGAGCTGGCTGACAATTTCAATGACGATGTCTGGGTTGTGAGCTGAACAGAATTTAAAAGTTCTATGCAAGGCCACAATGCACGCACACGCCATTCACGTTTCTGTATGACAGAAAGGAAAGCGTTCTAAAACATAAGAATATACAGCATGGGGTCCCTGCTTCATCTGTCTTGTCAGCTAAGGGGTCCTTGGCCCGAAAAACGTAGTTGAAGACCCCTGATCTGCATAAAAGCGGAAATATGTCATCCAGGCACGCAAACCTATCCATATCATATCACCACTTTTTTAAGTTCTTGTTTCAAGTCAAAACAAAACACGGTAATGGCGGCAGCAGGAGAAGAACACACTGAGTCTGATCAGCAGCTTAAATAGCCTGATAAACCTCCAAGAACATCAGGGAAAGAGGGGAAGTCCACACACCGTTTAGCTCCCAGTAGATTTTTTTTTATTAAATAGTTAGGCAACATTTCGACCGTATTATGGTCTTCATCAGACCTGATTTTTTTTCTCTCTCTGATTTTTTTGTGTGAGGGCTGAAAGGTCAGAAGGCGGGTCCTACACTTAAAGATGTATGACACCTCTCCATAAGTCACTCAGAGTCTGAGTGACAGCTTGATAACTTCCTTAACCTCCCCCAGGCAACAATAACATCCTCCCACATTTCTCCCTTCGCAGAAGTTTGTGCTGCGAAACTCTGACAGAAAGTCAGTGCCTAAGTATTTTAACTTCCCTCGTTACAACTTTTTCCACAGGCCTATGTCGACCTTATTTAATTCAACAATCTATGATGTAGTAAGTTAAAAATATGTTATTTATTGTAGGCATAACCATCCAACGGGTATGCCTACAATACTTTGCCAGCCTGCAGCATGTCGTTGCATATTATGTAGCTACCAGGACAATATTGTGATGTGCTGCCATTATTTTAGCGTTGTGTGTTGCAACTATTATCATTGAGTCAATTAAAAGTTCTGCTTAGCGGACTATAGGCTCTCTCTCTCTCTCTCTAAGTCGTCCTCAGGCGAGCCCTCCATTGTCGGTTCCAGTCATCCCGGTTCTCCATACATCTGGCCAGTTCGTTGGTACTTTGTGCTCCTGCATCATTCTTAATGCAAAGGTGCCTAACTTTGATCAAAGGTGAGGAGGAGGTCTGATGGTGAGACTGTGGATCAAGGGTTTCCATGGATTATGATTGTGGAGTGTTATCAAGGTCATTATTGGTATTATTGAACACTTTGAAACGCTTTCTCTCAACTGACATAAATCAACTTTACTTTTTGACATTTTGTTGTCCTCATATATATGCAATCATGTCCCGTACATAATTGCATCGCAACATACATTACCGCAAATCTCCTGCAACAATTGTATTAGTTTTTTATTTTATTTTAGAGACAGTACAGTGTAACAGATGATACAAAAAAACACCACCAAATTAAAAACAAAACATTACAATAACATAAAGAAAGACGCCAAAAACACATTGCTAGGTTTTACGGAAGCTTCCTTTCTAACACCTTCTAGGGTCTTGTTCTCACATCAGTCCAGAGAATATGTAAGGAGTCCATATTTTATCATAAATGTCCAACTTTCCCTTACTTTTGTAATGCAAGTAATGCAGAGGTACATAACTTGATATTTCTGTCTGCCATTGGGACAGTGTTGGGCAGGAAGGGGCTTTCCAATTTATAGCAATATATTTGTTGGCAGCGTTGAATGCAAGGTTGAAAAAAAAGTACTCCCCCAGTGCCAGCAATTTTCTTGATCAGAATAGGGTCAGTTTTCTAGATACATGGATCACACAAAAAGATGACACACTTTACACTGATTTCTACACTATACCATACGGACCGTAATAGCCTGTCACAGCCAACACCATCTCCCTCTTAAGAATAGCCTGCCTTGCAGCCAGTTTTGCAGACTTAAATGCATCTGCAAAATTCCAAATGATTTCAACAAGCATCATCAGAGAACGGGCTTACACAGATCATCATCTCAATACTGCCGTCAAGAGAATTGGCAATAGAGCTGATCTTTTTAAAGCTAGTGCCAAATATAGCAAATCAATACCCCTGTTACCAAATATTCATGACCTCCCGAATTGATCAAGCCAGTCCTGCACAAATAGTGGCACATTTTGAAAACGGATCCCAGTTAAGCAACTTTTTTTAATGACACTCCTAGAGTTGTTTTTAAGAGAGGCAGAAATTTGAGAGGTGCTTTAGTTCAATCAGATATCCCCCTACTTGTCACTGCACCACAGCTCACGTTAACCCCTATTCCACAAGGGATTTACAAATGTGAAGCTCCAGTGCAACAGCCAATCAAATGTACATTCTTCAAACATCCTCACTTGGGTAAAAAAAAATCTCCATCAAGGGTATTGTCACGTGCACAACCTGAAATTCAGTTTTTTTATTCAATAACCTCTTTGGTTTTCCACCACAAGCAAAGGCACTCACAGTGTCACATCCTGTAAATGCGTGTAGCACAACCAGACTCTCACAGATATTTTCTCCCAAAGCAATGCCTAGCTTGTGTATGTCGGTCGGTCGGTCGGTCGAACAGACAGACAGACAGACAGACAGACAGACCCAGTACTAAAGGAAGTCCATATTCGTGTCTGATCTTGCGTCAGCTTCCCTTTTTCTCTTCAAGAGACAGATGAGTGGACAGATACAGCTGTTGAACACAGACAACACTGTGCAGACTGGCAAACCATACGAAAGGACATCGTTGCCTGTGACTTGAACAACCGAGAGCAACAATACAGGAGTCCAGCAAATGAAATGGCTGATGGTCACAGGCCATAAAACTGGAGTCTCTGGTCTACTGCTTTTGATGACGCGGCTTATACAAATAATAATGATGGGAAACAGTCCAAGTCCAAAAAGGATACGGGAAACCATCACAGCTTTCATCACAGCCAGTGGAGATGGGCTTGTCTGTTTGATGAAATCGTAATTCTCTATACAAACGGTTCCATTCGTCCCGTCGTTTTTCTGCAGCTCCCTGGACAGTAAGGAAGGCACGGCTAAAACAGCTCCCAGGAACCAGCTGAGAAGGACCGTACTGCCGGACACATCGGGGAGGCAGCACTTAGGGACACACCAGCGCACGTTCCAGAAGGTTATGATGAGCGTGGTGGAGAACATGTTGAAAAACGTGACGTAGGAGCCCAGCTTGCACATGGAGCTTCCGAACTCCCAGGAGAAGGAATTGAAAGCGCTGATCAGATACAGAGGAAGGAAGAGGCAGCGGACGAGATGGGTGATCGCTAAACCGAGGATCTGTGTCCATCGGGCCAGTTTCGGCTTGTATTTGAAAAGGGCCACGATCACAGCCAGGTTGAGCGGCAGCCCGAGTAGAGCGAAAGAGTACGCCGACACGTATAGGAGTCTGAGCGACTTGACCAGTTGATCATTTGATTTGATCGCTTGATTTGGATCGATGGTCTCCTCCACGCTCCAAGTGATCTCAGGGGGAAGGGTATAGTCATAATCTATAGTCGAGTACTTGTCCGCCATGTAATCCATGACCTTGAGAAAGGAAGAACATATACAGTATAAATGTTATATGGTGCTACGCATTTATGGACTCATACAAAGCCACAATTCACTGTCACATGTAAAATAATATATACTGGTCATACCGATGTTATTCATGACAGGAATATAGCTTATAAAGTTCATTCAGAAATGGAAACACACTGGCCACTGTGGCCAGGAGTTCAGAGGCACTATATCAGAAGAAAAACAAGTGGGTGTTGTAGATCTGCTATTCGTGAAATAGAATAACCTAAAACTAAATAAAATCAGTGGGTCTCCTTCTGGTGTAATGCCTGTGTGTGTCTTTTACGCTATTGAAGTAGTCTGACAGGTACTGTATATGGGTATCCCTGTATTGTCGCCTATCTTGAAGACCAGGCCCATTGCAAGTTAAATCTGTCCAATACCCTGAGCCATCCCATACTATAGCATAATGAGCATGGGTTATGTGAGTTCTGGGTGTAAGGCCTAGTAAGCTAGTAACCTGCCCAGTTTGTTTTGAGAGGTCTGCAGTTTTGTTTTTAAGGCCTTTGAGGTGCTAATGTACCACGACGTGCATGCATAGTCGAAATGACATTGGATGAGTGCTCCTGCTAATTTCCTCAGTGTGTTCCTACTGACCACCAAGGAGATCCTGAATAGAAAACGTGTTCTTTGGTTGACTTTTCTGACTACTTTTGTTGCCATTTTTTCACTTGAGACATTGGCCTCTAAGACACAACCCAGGTAATGTCATCTTTCCTTGTGATGACATTGTTGCCCACTTTGACCACTAAATGTGTTAATACAGCATTACAATAATTATAACCACATTATCCATTTTTACGTTGGCCATAAACAAATTGCAGATGTACAAGTGCGCAGTGTGTCACGAAGTGAAGAAAGCTTTGTAGATTAACCAATTAAGCCCTATTTTATACTTCGTCCATTTGATAAAAGCTGATCTGCATGCTCACAACGCATCACGGTGCAACATGTTAGAACAGATATAAATGTTTCTTGTTTATTTTTATTTTTATTTACTTTGGACTACAGTATGTAATATATTTTTATGTCAATACTTAAGCCTATGTAGGTCTACTTTTACTCATTGACATTGAATACAGGCATTTTACGTGTAAGTATTTATGTGTTATGGTATTGCTACTTTTACTTCAAAAAAACATCTGAGTAAGCTACGTCCTCCACTCTGCATGAAACAGACTTTAGTGCAAACAGCAGGGTGCTGGACATTATAGTTTTCTTTAAAACTATAATGTTTTGGCCACACACATTGTACATTCCGGTTGTTATTCTTACCTTGGCTGTTTTCTAGCAGAATAAATGACAACTGTAAAGGTCCAGAGAGGAAAAATGCAGCTCATGTGCAGACACTCAGTCAGCTCATACACTTCTGTGAAGACGCTGTATCTAAAAAACACTTACAGGAAGGAGGGACTTGGAATTCCTCCAATTAGAGAGTGATTCAAGACTGGTAATTCAAACATTCTCATCGTCACCTTTATTAAACTCGGAGTACAAGCCCTCATTTTCAATGTAGCCGAGGTTACAATTATAGACAGTCCAAATCCATTACAGATTGACAAGGAATGTGAATCAGAGTACAATTACAAAATAAAATAACTTAAACAGTACCTAAAACAAGTCAACTAAAACAAAATGAATGAATTTAAAATATGTAGATAAGAGGTTTGTGCCAACAGCAAAAACATGTGGTCAGACAATAAGAAATAAAGTCAATGGTAGGCGAGTATGCGAGTGACCTCAGTGACAACTGATGCAGGAGGGCTGCAAGCTGTCGGAGTGAGATTTAGTGGTGTATCCTGCAAACCTGTTTATACACCCATTCAGAGACTAAACCACCACACACCAAATAAATATATTCTTATTTATTGTTTATAAGTAAAAGACAAAATTATTATTTACATCCATTTCCCCAGTTTCTTAATTTTCGAATCCTTACCCCAACCAGGTATTACAACTGGTATGTTGGGTGGATTATAATTTTTCAAATATAACCCTGAAGAATGCAGTCATATTGGCCACTTACAGATATTTCAATCGGTACATTGAGTGGGCTGTAATCTTTACATTATTATAGATATGTTAAAGTCATTTTGGAGGGTTAAAGAAAGTTATATTTTATATACTTTCTTTAACCCTCCAAAACAAGTCATTTTAAAGCAAACATTGAAGTTTGAAGCTTTAATAATACATTTTTGGCAGGTTTTAAACAGCATGTTATGGTAGTAGGCCTTCTGCCACTTTAAATATATTTAACTTGACTGGTTATAGTCTGTGGCAGAGCACAGGGCTGGACTGGGACAGTGATTCGGGTCAGGAGTCATACACCCTCAACCTTCCAGGCCATCCTACCCACACACTGTCTATGCACAGCGGTGGAAAAAGTACTCACATGTTTTATACTTAAGTAAAAGTATCAATACCGCAATGTACACTCTGTTACATGTGAAAGTCTGTTATTCAAAATATACCTGAGTAAAATATACATATAAAGTACCAAAAGTAAATGTATCTAATTATATAAACGGCAAGTTACTTCCGCGCGCCGCTGACGCTATAGCCACAGCTCTGTAATCGAGTAAACACAACGGCCAGACACCACATCTCGCCAACACAGTAGCCACGGCAAACGCGCATATTTTCCGGGTGGCGTAGGGCACCTATCATTGCTCACTTCACAGTTTCCACGTCGCAACAGAATTTATTCCACTCACGACATTACGGACAAAACGGAAGGTGAATCACTTTCGTACCGTTTACCGTGCACACCACCGACACCGAACGGCGACGGCTTGAGCCGAAACAACACGAGCGGCCGCCATTGAACTCTGCCCATCTCCTCCACAACAACACACAAGCCGCTCCTTTGCTTCAACCCCCCCTTCTTACGTACCTCCTTTGTTCCACCCAGGCCGTTACTTTCACTTCACTCATGTCTCGATCACAATATATCCGTCCTTCACGTGCCATGCACATCCCAAACACAAAAACAAACGGCGACGGCCACAGCACAGCACGTTGCCCTGCTAAATCTGGTAAACAAACAAGCCTAGGTTCATGACACCAAAGGACTCGACAGTGATGTCATCATTATGCAACCCGGAAGTACAAATACAAAGGATACGTCAGTGATGTCAGTTGGGATGCCAGGTTTATGGCAGGTTTTCTAAAAACAAGCACCAGAAACAAGCAACCACCTTCATGAAAAAAAAAAAAACACCGAAGGGGTCCGTCATCTTCCACGGGGGTCCCCGCGCATCCCGACACTCCACAGGGGGTCCGTGGACCAGCAGGGGGTCCGCGGACCCCCTGAAACATCAAAAATATAATTTCTTCTAATTTTTTTTTTCTTTTTTTTTACTTTTCCCCAGTTTTACTCCGGCGATTTGGGTACCCCAATATACACGTGCCCACGCTGGGCCCCGTGCGCGGCTGGGGTTGAGGGGGGTTTAGCCCCCCGAAACTCTAGTAATGTATAAATGTCTAAAAGCTTTTGAAAATAGCTGATCTACAAGCTCAACACGCACCGCAATGCATTGTGAGCTTGTACATTGGCTATTTTCAAATAGCCAAAGTATAGGGCTGAAGAGGTTAATGTATGTTTTGTAATAATAATAAAATCAACAAAGTAACTTGTACATTGGCTATTTTCAAATAGCCGAAGTATAGGTATAAGGCTGAAGTAGTTAATGTATGTTTTGTAATGATAATAATAAAATCAACAAAGTAACTACTAACTCTGCTGCGTATTTAAAAAAGTGTGCTAACATAATTTGCTATTTCCGTGCCTTCACTATTTTCGTGCCTTTCAAACAAGCAGGCAAACCTATCCATATCACCACTTTTTTAAGAACTTGTTTCAAGTCAAAACAAAACAAAACAAAACATGGTAATGGCGGCAGCAGGAGAAGAACACACTGAGTCTTATCAGCAGCTTAACTTGAGTCAATTAAAAGTTCTACTTAGCGGACTAGGCTCTCAACTACGACACGTCTCTCTCTCTCTCTCTCTCTCTCTCTCTCTCTCTCTCTCTCTCTCTCTCTCTCTCTCTCTCTCTCTCTCTCTCTCTCAGTCGTCCTCAGGCGAGCCCTCCATTGTCGCTTCCAGTAATCCATACATCTGGCCAGTTCGTTGGTACTTTGTGCTCCTGCATCGTTCTTAATGCAAAGGTGCCTAACTTTGATCAGAGGTGAGGAGGAGGTCTGATGGTGAGGCTGTGGATGAAGGGTTGGATTATGATTGTGGAGTAAATGGTAAATGGTGCATTTATACAGTATAGCGCTTATAGAGCCAACTTTCCCTTAATTTTGTAATGCAAGTAATGCAGAGGTACATAACTTGATATTACGTCTGCCATTGGGACAGTGTTGGGCAAGAAGGGGCTTTCCAATTTACAGCAATACATTTGTTGGCAGCGACGAATGCAAGGTTGCTCAATTTTCTTTGATAACGGTCACCATGTTTGAAATTAGTGATCAGACAGAGACGAGGGGAGGGTATCAGCATAAGGTATCCTCCCAAAACGGGACAAGTCTATGGCAGGACCAACTAACATAGTAAGAAAGACCCTTTTCCCCCCTTACATCCCCAACACAAAAAGGACATTTCTGGGTGCATATAGCTTTCAATTTCACTGGAGTATAATATGCTCTGTGTAGGATCTTAAATTGCAAAGTTTATGTGTCCAATGATATGATTCAGAATGTATGCTTGACCATATCTTTACCCACTCCTCTCTCAAATCTGTCTCCCATTTTGCTTTTGTAGACAAAGTATTAGCTGGAAAAGCCTCCATCAGACCATGGTACAATTTAGACAATAATGTTGCTGTTTTTTCTGTTTGTCTCAGGATCCTCTCCATTGTAGAGGGTTCTGGTTTGTCAAGTGTATCCTGTGTGGACTGAATAAAACTTATTAGTTGTAAAAAATAAAAATAAAAAGTGAGTTAGATATATCAAATCTTTCTTGAATCTGTCTAAAAGAAAGCAAAATTCTGTTTTTATATACATTTATGGAAGTTGAAATACCTTTGTCCACCAATTGTTTAGATATACTACTATATGGAAATAAAAGGTAATGTGGGGTTTTTCCAAATGGGAGAGTAGGGTGATAGAGGTCTTCTCCAGTTCAGAAACTTATGAACAGAATCCCGTATTTTCACAGACTGGAGTATACACAGGTTATTTGTTAATTTCTTTAGATTCTTCATTCCACAGTACAAAGCATGATTTAAATCCAGCGGTGACATATCGTAATTTTCTACTCTGACCCATGCACATGGTTCACCAAACCATTGTTTTAATGAGTTTAGTTGTGCTGCCAAATAATACAATTTCATATTTGGAACCCCGAGCTAACCCAACTCCAAAGGGAGGTACAGTACATTTAAGCGAACTCTACAAACTTTACCACTCCAAATAAAAGACAAAATAAAGATTGGATTTTTTTAAAGGAGACACACCATGAATTTAAAAAAAAAGAAATTCATGGTGTATCTCCTTTAAACACATATTCTGGGACCATTATGGGAAGCATTTGAAATAAATATAATAGTCTATAAGACATTCATTTTTAGAGAATTTACACGGCCTAAAATAGATATTGGAAGCGTCAGTCATCGTTTCAGTTCTGCCTCTATGGATTCAAGTATTGGGACATCATTTATCTTGAACGATTCCTCCAAATTATCTATAAACCTAACCCCCAAATACTTTCCTGCAACATTTTTAAGATTCAATTGTGTATTTTAGAATACGTTGTTACATTATAATGAAAAAGTACAGGCGATATATATAGTTTTTTAAAGAAATATAAAAAAATAGGTAAGACCTGGTGTTATTACTTAATTTAAGACGTGACCAATATGCTATTATGGGCGCACTGCACCAAGGCACTATACGGTAAAACTGCCCTGAATTAGTCATGGGTGTGTTTGTCGCATTACTTTAATCAATCCAATCAGAGTACCCGCTGCCATTCCCTTTAAGATCAGCCTGGTGCTATTGTCCGTGTGTTAAGCGGTGAGAGCAAAAGAGAAAGACACCTTGCATTGAAAGACATGTCCAACTGAAGACATCTCTCCCTTCTATCTCAGCGCAACAAGTGGACACATCGGTATGTTTCACACATTTGCTCAATCCTGCTGCTGCTGCCCAAAATATCTGATCTCCAAGCAGTGGCATAATTTGCCTAGGGTTGCTGGGTTATGAGAACCCATACACGGGACTTCCACACAAGGGGGCCATCCGGGAGGGTTTCATTAATTAATTTAAGTTTATTAATTTACATTTTTAATAAATAAAAATAGGTTTGAGAGAGAAGGCTTTTGCAATCGCAAAAAGTAACTTTTATACATAAACGAGAAACAAATATTCAAATCATTTTTATTAACATAAGACATTTGAATTACGCACACATTTTAGTTTGTCTTAAGAATAGTACCACTTTAACTTTGGTATCCCAATTTTGGGCATGGAATAAAAATAAAAAAAAGTTTTGAAAATTGCTGATCTACAAGGTTTTTAATAATTTTGATTTGTTTGTGGTTAAATGGCTCAGTGTGGCTTTTTTGAAATAATCTAGATTTTTTTGTGATTAAATGGCTCTGTGGTTGTTACGACCCCCTGTCTAGGGTAGGGGAGGTGACATAATAATGGAGGACAAAGTCGCTTTCAAAAATGAATTGATTTTATTTTCCTTTTTTTGTGCAGAGATTTCAAGCTCTTTTTATCCTTTTTTCATACAGTAAGTGCCAGAAACTTCAGGGTGTCGGTTTACATTTGCAAAATGTCTACCTAATAAAGAAAATTACCCCCTAACCTAAACCTAACCAAAGAAAAATATACAATTACTAAACTTACTTTCCTAACTAATAAACAGAAACAAATAACAAAGTGGTTAAACCAAATAAAAAATACCAAACACCCCTAGAAGGCGAGTGGACAGATTAATACAATAATTAATGAAATAGGCAAATATATACAAACTAACTAACTCAATAATACGGGTCAGAAAGCAACAGGTTTAACTATAAGATAACTAAAGGTCAAACAAAGTAACTGAAGGACAAAGGAACAAACAAACAGGCTACATGGGTTCGGGGAGACAGAGGGATTGAATTTCTGCTTGCTCTTTCAAATGAGAGCGACCAGTCCCCATGGCTGTCAGGACAGAATGAGCTTTTGTAGGTGAGCTCCAGAAAACAGCCAACCCTGGCTTGGGCGAAGACAAAGGGGCGATGAATAAGAGCAGGGGAACAGGGCCAGAGACTGAACCTCGCTCTCATTCTGGACAACCTGAATGTAATCAGCCACTTCACACTCACACCAGCAATCAGCGCCACACCCAGTCGCACAGCATTCACACCAGTCTCCACCTTATAAGGATACAGTAAAGCAACAATATAACACAGGCCACAAATAATACCACAATATTCCAAAACATCATAATTATACCAAGATAAACCAGATAATACATTCAAATACGGCTGGCCGTAACAGTGGTTAATGCAGAAATACTTTTCTGCTTATTCAGGGTATTGTTGATCCGTAATTTTGCCGTTAATCATCTGAGCATGTTAAGTTCACTATGCACGTTGATCAGAATAGGGTCAGTTTTCTTTTCTAGATACATGGATCACAGAAAAAGATGACACACTTTACACTGATTTCTACACTATACCATACGGACCGTAATAGCCTGTCACAGCCAACCATCTCCCTCTTAAGAATAGCCTCTCTTGCAGCCAGTTTTGCAGACTTAAACGCATCTGCAAAATTCCAAATGATTTCAATAAGCATCATCAGAGAACGGGCTTACACAGATCATCAACTCAATACTGCCATCAAGAGAATTGGCAATAGAGCTGATCTTTTTAAAGCTAGTGCCAAACATAACAAATCAATACCCCTGTTACCAAATATTCATGAGCTCCCGAATTGATCAAGCCAGTCCTGCACAAATATTGGCACATTTTGAAAACAGATCCCAGTTAAGCAACTTTTTTAATGACTCTCCTATAGTTGTTTTTAAGCGAGGCAGAAATTTGAGAGGTGCCTTAGTTCAAGATATTCATATATCAGATATTCCCCTACTTGTCACTGCACCACAGCTCACGTTAACCCCTATTCCACAAGGGAATTACAAATATGAAGCTCCAGTGCAACAGCCAATCAAATGTACATTCTTCAAACATCCTCACTCGGGTAAAAAAAAATCTGTACTACTTGTGTAACCTTCATTCGTGTCTGAACTTGTGTCAGCTTCCTCCTTTCCCTTCCAGAGACAGATGAGTGGACAGATACAGCTGTTGCACACAGACAACACTGTGCAGACTGGAAAACCATATGGAGGGATATTGATGCCTGCGACTTGAGCAACGGAGAGCAACAATACAGGAGCCCAGCAAATGAAGTGCCAGAAGGTCACAGGCCATAAAACTAGTGACTCTCTCTCTGGAGTCTCTGGTCTACGTGGAGTCTCTGGTCTACGGTTGATGACGCGGCTTACAAAAATTATAAATATGGGTAACACAAGTCCAAAAAAGAAGCGGGAAACCATCATTGTTTTCATCACAACCAGTGAAGATAGGCTTTTCTGTGAGATGAAATCGTAATTCTCGATACAAAGGGTTCCATTCGTCCCGTCGTTTTTCTGCATCTCCATGGTAAATAAGGAAGGCACGGCTAAACCAGCTCCCAGGAACCAGCTGAGAAGGACCATACTGCCACCCCTCTTGGGGAGGACGCACGTAGGGACACACCAGCGCACGTTCCAGAGGATTATGATGAGCGTGGTGGAGAACATGTTGATAAACGTGACGTAGGAGCCCAGCTGGCACATGGCGTTTCCAAACTCCCAGGAGAAGGAATTGGAAGCTCTGATCAGAGACAGAGGAAGGAAGAGGCAGCGGATGAGATGTGTGATCGCCAAGCCGAGGATCTGTGTCCATCGGGCCAGTTTCGGCTTGTATTTGAAAAGGGCCACGATCACAGCCAGGTTGAGCGGCAGCCCGAGTAGAGCGAAAGAGTACGCCGACACGTACAGGAGTCTGAGCGACTTGACCAGTTGCTCATCAATCGGTTTGATCTCTTTATTTGTATGATCGAGGGTCCCCTCCAAGCTCCAATCAGGAGGATCGGTATAGTCATAATCTATAGTAGAGTAGTTGTCCGCCATGTAATCCATGACCTTGAGAAAGGAAGAACAAAAATATAAATACTGGTCAAACCGATGTTATTCGTGACAGGAATATAACTTCACAAGGAAAACAGTTAATTCAGAAATGCACACACACTGGCCACTAGGAGTTCAGAGGTACTATTATCAGAAGAAAAACAAGTGGGTGCTATTTGTGAAATAGAACAACCTAAAACTAAATAAAAGCTTTGAAAATGCCTATAATAACATGAATGTAAGGTTAAAGAGGTGGTGCCATGTTTTTGCACTTTTTCTGTTTTTCATGGGTCTATGAGGTTGATAGAACTTCATTAAGGCCCCCGCCAGGGCCGGACTGGGACCAAAATTCAGCCCTGGGCCAGCCCAGCCCTGCACATGAACTCTGCGGCCGCACTGAGGCGCCTGCTGGAAAGCATCCCAGCCCAAACATTAACGTAACTAATAATTGGGCCGCGCGACTCGGATATGACCGTAATAACCCTAAAACATTTTTTTAAATATATTAAAAAAAAAATAAAAAATAAAACATTTTTTTTTTTTTTTTTGCCCAGTGGCCCACTGGCCCAGCGGCCCACCGGGCACGCTAAATGGCCAGTCCGCCGCTGGCCCCCGCTGGTGGTTTTATGGTGTTTCATGTCTTCTCTGACTATTTGGAGTTTTTTCCTGGAGGCTGAAATCTTGAGGGTCAAACGTGCCAATAGAGAAACAGCCCTTTAGTGACATCACAGAGCCCCCAAAAAACATACCCTCCCCCTCATTATCATAACACAACAGGTGTGGGCATGAGGAGGAGGAGGGACTAGGACAGGTGGGTGGTGCTAAGGTGGTGGAGGAGGTGCTAAGGTGAGAACCAGGTATACTTAATGAACTGGAGGCGTATCCACATAAACATTTTTTTTTAAACAATTTCTGTACACTTTATTTTTTTGAAAAAAATCCTTACATAATAATAATACCTTATGATCAGGTTTTAGGGTTGAAAAATATCATGGCACTCCATCTTTAACAAAAATATATACATAGGCTACAGAGTGTGGATTGTGCAATCGGCGTGCTGATTTAAAATCGGATTAATCTGCAAAAAGAGAAAGAAACAAATATCCATAAAAGAAGTGAACTCTAGGAGTAGGAGGTGGCCGTTGCCATCGCCTGCGTCCCCAAATGACATCCCTGAAGGAGTTGTCATTTCCTCTTAACAGTTTGCAAAAACAAGGCACGTGGCACAAATTTATACAAAACTAGAAAGTACTGTTCCTGAAGAAACAGTGTGGGATCGCTAAGAATGTTGCAGGTATTGAGTATTGATAGTGTTAGTAGTGTTATAGGTTTGAAAAGTTTGAAAGGTTTGAAAGGTTTGAAGGGTTTGAAGGGTTTGAAAAGTTTGAAAGGTTTGAAAGGTTTGAAATGTTTGAAAGGTTTGAAAATTTGAAAGGTTCAAAAGGTTTGAAAGGTTTGAAAGATTTGAAAGGTTCTAAAGGTTTGAAAGGTTTGAAAGGTTTGAAAGGTTTGAAAGGTTTGAAAGGTTTGAAAGGTTCTAAAGGTTTGAAAGGTTTGAAAGGTTCTAAAGGTTCTAAAGGTTTGAAAGGTTTGAAAGGTTCTAAAGGTTTGAAAGGTTTGAAAGGTTTGAAAGGTTTGAAAGGTTTGAAAAGTTTGAAAGGTTTGAAAGGTTTGAAAGGTTTGAAATGTTCTAAAGGTTTGAAAGGTTCTAAAGGTTTGAATGGTTTGAAAGGTTCTAAAGGTTCTAAAGGTTTGAAAGGTTCTAAAGGTTCTAAAAGTTCTAAAGGTTTGAAAGGTTCTAAAGGTTTGAAAGGTTTGAAAGGTGTGAAAGGTTTGAAAGGTGTTAAAGTATTAGTGTTAAAAGTGTTTATAGTGTTGGCAGTGTTGAATAGTTTAAAATGTATTTTTTTAGGGTAAAACAGTGATAGCTAGGTTCTAATAGGCGGTTGCTAGGGTCTAATAGGCGGTTGCTAGGGTCTAATAGGTGGTTGCTAGGGTAAAACAGGTGGTTGCTAGGGTAAAACAGGTGGTTGCTAGGGCCTAATAAGCGGTTGCTAGGGTCTAATAGGTGGTTGCTAGGGTCTAATTGGTGGTTGCTAGGGTAAAACAGGTGGTTGCTGGGGTAAAACGGGTGGTTGCTAGGGTAAACAGGTGGTTGCTAGGGTGTAATACGTGGTTGCTAGGGTCTAATAGGGGGTTGCTAAGGTTTAATATGCAGTTTATATGGTCTAATATGCGGTTGCTAGGGTACAAAAGGTGGTTGCTAGGGTAAAACGGTGGTTGCTAGGGTGTAATAGGTGGTTGCTAGGGTATAATAGGTGGTTGCTAGGCTCTAATATGGTGTTGTTAGGGTATAATAAGCAGTTGCTAGGCTCCACTGTGGCTAAATAGCATTTCTCCATTGAAATGAATGGGATTGTTTTAGCAGTAAAAAGTGCAATATCTCTAAAAGTACAAATTATTTCAAAAATTTGAATGTAAGCCGACATGTCCTGAGTAGGCCGAACGTTGAAGAGTTGGAACGGAGTTTGTAGCTAAAAGTATGAAGGACTAGTTAGGTGCCAAAAAACAGGGGTGACATAAATAAATATTGACAATAACAGTAGTGTGATCGCTTTAGCGATCCCACAATAATTCAAAAAGGATAACCCGAAAAGCCCTCATCGCTTGTTTCCATTAAGGTCCTGTGTATTCAATTCATCGAGACATTTAAAGACAAACAATATGCAAAAAAAAAACATCATATTAGTAGTAATAAGAAAGAAAGATATGTACACTTAACAGTTGAGGGGTCATTCTTGGTGTTAAGCTTAGACGTTTAACTTTTTACAGGGGCCACCTGTAGGTGCTCTTTTAGAGCGGTTTTGAAGGAGGGTAATGATTCACACTTTTTTATGCCTGTTGATAGGGCATTCCACATTCTGGCAGCATAGCAGCAGAACAAATTTGACCACATTTTTGTGCCGAAAACTTGCTCAGTGAGATCAGTGGGGCTCCTTCTGGTGTTGTGCCTGTGTGTGTCTTTTACGCTATTGAAGTAGTCTAACAGGTAGATGGGTATCCCTGTATTCTCGCCTATCTGGAAGACGAGGCCCATTGCCCATTGCATTGCCTGACCAGTTTATTTTTGAGAGGTCTGCAGTTTTGATTGTAATGCATTTGAGGTGCTAACGTACCATGAAGTGCATGCATAGTCGAAATGACATTGATGGCATGTTGTTTACGTTCACCAGGAACAGTTATGTAAACTATGTTAACAATCATGTAAACTTGGCAAGCTTCCCAGACTGCGTCAGTAATGATGTTGATATTTGCCAGTGGTGTAAAGTAACCGAGTACATTTACTCAAGTACTGTACTTAAGTGCAATTTTGAGGTATTTTTACTTACTGGAGTATTTCCAATTGTCCATGCTTTTACTTGTACTCCACTACATCTCAGAGGCAAATATTGTACCTTTACTCCACTACAATTATTTGAAAACTTTAGTTACTAGTTACTTTGCAGATATAAATTGTTACATTGTAAATAATACATTAACCACTTTAGCCTATTTTATACCTAGGCTATTTGAAAATAGCCGATCTACAAGCTCACAAGATGCGACGCGTTGTGAGCTTGTAGTTGCATCGGTCACAATGCAACAAGATATAAATGATTTTACTTTGGTACTATGTAAATATATATTTTATGTCAATACTTTGAAGAACTTGAAGATACTTTATGTAGGTCTACTTTTACTCATTGACATGGGTAAAGATTTTGAATGCAGGCATTTTACGTGTAAGTATTTATGTATTATAGTATACCTACTTTTACTTTGTAAAAACAGCTGAGTACTTCCTCCACTCTGCATTAAACAGACTGTAGTGCAAACAGCAGGGTGCTGGACATTATAGTTTTAAAAACAAGTAAAACAAAAAACAAGTCACCTTTTGCACGGCAACACGCACAACCCTGCTGTCTGTATTTACACTCAGAAATGCATTTGTATTCACTTACAAGGATTATCCACACACATTGTACATTAGCAGTTGTTGTTCTTACCTTGGCTGTGTTTTCTAGCAGAATAAATGACAACTGCAAAGGTCCAGAGAGGAGAAATGCAGCTCATGTGCAGACACCCAGTCAGCTCATGCACTTCTGTGTATGAGTATCTAAACAACACTTACAGGAAGAAGGGTGAAATAATGTCTATAGGTGTATTGTTCAGGTGAGAGTGACTGACAGGGGTGAGCAGGTAATGGCCACTTGTCAGGCTGACCATATAAGGAGAATGGAATGAGGAGGCAGAGGCATGAGAGCTCGATTTAACCCCGGTGGGGTATATTTACTGAAGAGATTTGTGTGTGTGGTACACAGTAGATTCTTGGACGCACACGGTTAGTTGAGGGCTGCAGATGGTGGTTCAGGAGGTTTTGGTTTGGGAGGCGACAGGCAGCCATGGTTTGACTTGGTGATCTGGCCATGAGGAAGTGAGTACCTACCTAAGTAACCTCCCACACCTGTGCGTGGCCAGTGCACAACCTGCCATTCACTCAGGTGTCAGTGACTCTTCATGAGCCTTTTGACAAAGGGACTTGGATTTCCTCACAGCCATTTCATGAGTGATTCATGAAAGTGGTTCACAACCTTTCTCTTCATCATCCTATCCTATCCTATCCCATCCTATCCTATCCTATCCTATCGTACTACTATAATTGAAATGCACGTCCGGGGTTGGTCAGCACACAATCACTCTACTTGCCTCCAAATTTGCCACAGACTATTGATCAGTGCTCTGGCTAATACTTAGGCTTCTTTCCCCAGTGATCAGCCTCTCAGCTTGAGAGAGGAGAGGAGAGGAGGGGAGGGGAGGAGGGGCAGGGCTCCTCCTCCCCTTCCATGGCAGGGCGTCGCATAACGTTTATGCCAGACTTCCTATGACGTGTGTGCAGAGGAGAGGAGAGGAGAGGAGAGGAGAGGAGAGGAGGGGAGGGGAGGGGAGAGGGGAGGGGAGGGGAGGGGAGAGGAGAGGGCCTGGATGTGAGGGCCGCGAAGCGACACAAACTGATTTTCGTTGGTTCCACCAAGCTAACATTGGTCAAGCTTCACGTGACACGTGACAATATGTTGAAAGGGTGTGCTTTGATTGGCTAGCGAGACGCATGACGAAATACATACCTATAAATAGGTTAATCACTTCGAAACATTGCAGTGCATGTTTCGAAGTGACATCAATGCCATCAGCCAAGCTAACATTTAGTCAGGAGATATTAGCAGAAAAAGTTCCAATCTTGGATTACCAAAAATCCTGCTGCTGGCGGACACTTGTGCTCAGGAACAGTCAGGAACAGCACTTTCCAGTACAAACTGAGATTACAGCTGAGATCACAGCTGAGATCACACAATGCAACTAACTCATTACGCAAACTGAAGAAGCAGGAAATTATCGTCTGAAACCTCATGAAGAAGCAAAGGCGCAATGCCGACAGCAGAAAGCCAAAGCTAAGAAATAGAGACAAAGACCACTTGAATCCCTAAATGACAAAAAACAAAGACGAGCCACAAATGCTGACAGCATGACACAGCAAAGATTGCTACATTCTCTGGAAGAAAAAGTCTGTAAAGAACATCGAAAGGAAAAGAAGGCACTGGTCACAGTATTCAATAGATGAAAACAATATCAACTAGAAAAAGTGCTCCTCGGAGCACAACTCTCCGCCAGAAGACTTGTGTTGGTTCGAAGGTCGCGAAGGTCGCTATCCCTCTTGTATATGTAAGTGTCCTATCCATCCTGTCTGGGTAAGTGTCCTCTTCCGTTCATTCTGTGTAAGTGTCCTATCCCTCCTGTCCTATCCGTCCTGTCTATGTAAGTGTCATATCCCTCCTGTCTATATAAGTGTCCTATCTGTCCTATCTGTCCAATAAGACAGATAGGAACAATTGGACCGCGACTACTTGACTACTTCCGGTTCGAAGGTCTGGGAGTGAGCTAGTGGCCGGATTTTCGGTATTGGAATCTGGCTTATCACAGTGACACATGTATTTATAGGTCGCTATCCCTCTTGTATATGTAAGTGTCCTATCCAACCTGTCTGGGTAAGTGTCCTCTTCCGTTCTGTCTGTGTGAGTGTCCTATCCCTCCTGTCTGTATAAGTGTCCTATGTCATATCCCTCCTGTCTATATAAATGTCCTATCTGTCCTATCTGCCAATTATGTATCAGCCATGCAGCCATTTCATGGTTCCCGTCTTACCTCACTCTGACAGTGACAGAGACACTGTCAGATGCCATGTATATATAGGCCCGGTGGCGTCACTAGCCAATCAGATCACAGTATTTCACGTGTCACGTGAGGCTTGACCAATCGGTGTGTCATGTTTAGAAAGTGAAAACGCAGTGATAACAATACTCTCCTGGCGGAGAGTAACGAGCAGATTACACCAATAAGAGGAGATGCTACAGATCACCTAAAGAACAAGAAGACGTTCAAGCTGATGAAGCTTGTGCCGCATGCATCTTGGTGCCGCATGCATCTTGGAATAAATTCCAATATTTGCTGGCGGAGACTTGTGGCGCTGTGATTGGCTAAGAGGCATGTCGGTGTCTCCCAAATATAGAAACACAATTCAGAGCAAAAGCCTACCATAAACTGTAACCTAGCAACGACCATCATCAACTTTTTTTTTCATGTTTTTTTTCTGTGTCTGGCATTCCCAAATATGGTGTCTAGGCCAGTCTATGAGGCGTGATTATGGATCCCACCAACGCTCCAGTATATAGACCTGCCTTACCTGTCTGATTGGCTCCCTGGCAGGCATAGTTTTAATGAGGTTAGGGTTAGGGTTAAGGATAGGTCTAGGTATAGTTGCAAAAACGAGAACTGTCAATCACAGCGACTACTGACCAATCCCAGCGGGGTTTGCCAAGAGCTGGCGTGGGATCCATAATAACGCGTCTATGAGATCATCTTGATAACATCAGGGAGATCTGCTGATCCGTCGACTTCCAGCAGCATGTTCTACCTAAGTAAAAGTATCAAGTAAAAGTCTGGTCTTCAAAATGTACTTGAGTAAGAGTACAAAATATACAGTAAAAAATACTCATTATGCAGTATGTCCCATTTCACAAGTTCGTCATGCGTAAAAATCTTTTATAAAATAGCAGATAAAAGCTCACAAAGCGTCACAAAGTGGCACGTTCTGAGCTTGTAGATCAGCTATTTTCAAATAGCCAAAGTATAAGGTTGAAATGGTTAATGTATGTTTTGTAATACAATTCAAACTCAAACAGTAAAGTAACTCAAGTTTTCAAATAATTGTAGTAGACTTTTTAGTACAATATTTGTCTCTGAGGTAACACAATAAGACCGGGAACGCATCTGTCATTTCAATTTTAACCATTATCTTATTCTTTGGCTATTAAAACATAGCAGATATACAAGCTCTTAGCGCGGCACCGAGAGCCTCGCCTTGAGCTTTTAGATCTGCTATTTTTGAAAAATAGTGAAAATTTGTGCAAATCTTTTAACGTATATTTTTTAAAGCGGATATTTGTAACTCAAATCTTTGCCTCTGGGGATTCTAAAGAACAGGGAAAACTGTTGCGCCCGTCTTTGTCCTTTGGTCAAGGTTGACTACAGGTGCGGTGGTCTCAAAAACATAAAGGTAAACTGGCAGAAAGAGACTCGCTCATAGCATAAAAAATAAGGAAAACTCCTTAAACAGCCTTCAGAAAATATACTTTATTTATTTTATATAATGCTCATCTTGTGCTCGGATGCTCTTAGTGATTTAAAAAAGCAAACGTTTCAGTCCTCCTAGGACCTTCGTCAGTGCTATGATAGCACCGATTTTTGAAAAACACATTTTTGGATATTACTCCTACAGATTGCCATGCAAGGCCTAAGAAGAAATGGCGCCCCTTTTCACATTGGCTTATTATATCGCCACCAGGAGGCCGCAATAACCTACCTGACCTGGCCGAGACCTTTGCTCCGAGGAGCACTTTTTCTAGTAATACACTACACGTACAGTACACGTTTGTTCTGTACACTACACGTACAGAACAAATACACTACACGTACAGAACATACAGAAACATGAACAGACAAGAAATAGCAATCTGTATTGCTAGTCCACCCCCTGACCCAAGTGTCATTTATAAGGGGGTTTGAGAAAACATAAGATAACAGATCTTCAGATCAGATCTAATCTATTCAGCTGTTCTGGTACAAGCAGCAAAACCTTTAACATAACTCTGGAACCAGCTAACTCCAAAAAAAATCAGGAACTGAAAATAAAATAAAAAACTGTGGGAGAAGTAGCGCGACAAAATAAAGTGTATCTAGAAGAATAAAGATGATCTATTACTATAGTCTGGTTGCCCTATTCTGGCAACCACACTAATAAAGTGGGAAGAGTACTACTGTGTAATTAGTGTGGTTGCCCTTTTAGGGCAACCACACTAATTACACACACATTTCAGTGTGTATTCAGAATATGTAACCACTTTAACTTTGGTATCCCAATTTTGGGCATGGAATTAAAAATAAAAAAAGTTTTGAAAATTGCTGATCTACAAGGTAACAACATTTTGCAGACTTAAACGCATCTGCAAAAATCTGAATGATTTCAACAAGCTTCATCAGAGAACGCGGTTACACGGGATCCACAACTCAATACTGCCGTCAAGAGAATTGGGAATTGTGTCTGATCTTGTGCCAGTGTCAGCTTCCCTTTTTCTCTTCCAGAGACAGATGAGTGGACAGATACAGCTGTTGAACACAGACAACACTGTGCAGACTGGCAAACCATATGGAGAGACATAGATGCCTGCGACTTGAGCAACCGAGAGAAACAATACAGGAGCCCAGCAAATGAAGTGCCAGAAGGTCACAGGCCATAAAACTAGTGACTCTCTCTCTGGAGTCTCTGGTCTACGTGGAGTCTCTGGTCTACGTGGAGTCTCTGGTCTACGGTTGATGACGCGGCTTACCGAAATAATCAATATGGGTAACACAAGTCCAAAAAAGAAGCGGGAAACCATCACTGTTTTCACCACAACCAGTGAAGATAGGCTTTTCTGTGAGATGATATCGTAATTCTCGATACAAAGGGTTCCATTCGTCCCGTCGTTTTTCTGCATCTCCATAGTAAATAAGGAAGGCACGGCTAAACCAGCTCCCAGGAACCAGCTGAGAAGGACCGTACTGCCACCCCTCTTGGGGAGGACGCACGTAGGGACACACCAGCGCACGTTCCAGAGGATTATGATGAGTGTGGTGGAGAACATGTTGACAAACGTGACGTAGGAGCCCAGCTTGCACATGGCGTTTCCAAACTCCCAGGAGAAGTAATTGAAAGCTCTGATCAGAGACAGAGGAAGAAAGAGGCAGCGGATGAGATGTGTGATCGCCAAGCCGAGGATCTGTGTCCATCGGGCCAGTTTTGGCTTGTATTTGAAAAGGGCCACGATCACAGCCAGGTTGAGCGGCAGCCCGAGTAGAGCGAAAGAGTACGCCGACACGTACAGGAGTCTGAGCGACTTGGCCAGTTGCTCATCAATCGGTTTGATCTTTTGATTTGGATGATCGATGGTCCCCTCCAAGCTCCAATCAGGAGGATCGGTATAGTCATAATCTATATTATAGTAGTTGTCCGCCATGTAATCCATGACCTTGAGAAAGGAAGAACAAAAATATATATACTGGTCAAACCGATGTTATTTGTGACAGGAATATAACTTCTATATAAGGAAAAAAGTTCAAAAAATTCAGAAATGCACACACACTGGCCACTGTGGCCAGGAGTTCAGAGGTACTATATCAGAAGAAAAACAAGTGGGTGTTGTAGATCTGCTATTTGTGAAATAGAACAACCTAAAACTAAATAAAATCTTTGAAAATGATTATAATAACATGAATGTAAGGTTGACAAAGATACATACATAGGCTACAGTGCGTGGGTTGAGATGCAATCGGCGTGCTGATTTAAAATCGGATTAATCTGCAAAAAGAGAAAGAAACAAATATCCATAAAAGAAGTGAACTTGAGGTTAATGTGAGCACTAGGAGTAGGAGGTGGCCGTTGCCATCGCCTGCATCCCCAAATGACATCCCTGAAGGAGTTGTCATTTCCTCTTAACAGTTTGCAAAAACAAGGCACGGTGGCACAAATGTATACAAAATAATTCTAAAAGGATAACCCGATAAGCCCTTCCATTAAGGTCCTGTATTCAATTCATCGAGACATTTAAAGACAAACAATAATACAATAATATGCACAAAAAAAAACATCATATTAGTAGTAATAAGAAAGAAAGATATTTACAGTAAACAGTTGAGGGGTCATTCTTGGTGTTAAGCTTAGACTTTTTACTTTTTACAGGGGCCAGTTACAATTTGCAGCCACCTGTAGGTGCTCTTTTAGAGTGGTTTTGAAGGAGGGTAATGAGTCACACTTTTTTTATGGCTGTTGGTAGGGCATTCCACATTCTGGCAGCATAGAAGCAGAACGAATTTGACCTCATTTTACTTATTTTACTTACATTTACTTACTGGAGTATTTCCAATTGTCCATACTTTTACTTCTACTCCACTACATCTCAGAGGCAAATATTGTACTTTTACTCCACTACAATTATTTGAAAACTTTAGTTACTAGTTACTTTGCAGATATGAATTGTTACATTGTAAATCATACATTA
Source organism: Gymnoscopelus microlampas (assembly GCF_963454915.1). NCBI lineage: Eukaryota > Metazoa > Chordata > Actinopteri > Myctophiformes > Myctophidae > Gymnoscopelus > Gymnoscopelus microlampas. Next base: position 7,335,858 of record NC_139939.1, read on the forward strand.
ACCACTTTAGCCTATTTTATACCTAGGCTATATGAAAATAGCCGCTACAAGCTCACAACGTGTCGTATCGCGATGCGTTGTGAGCTTGTAGATCTGCTATTTTCAAACATTGCACTGCTTTTACTTTTGGTACTTTAAGTACATTTCAATACCAATACTTTTGTACTTTTACTGAAGTAAATTTTGAATTCCAGACTTGTACTTGTAAAAGAGTACTTCTACAGTACATTGCAGTATTGATACTTTTACTTAAATAAAACATTTGAGTACTTTTTCCACCACTGATATTTGTGAATCAGTGGTTCTCAAAGTGGGGTCCTTGGTGGGGTTCCAGAGGGTCCCCAGCTAAATTTGTTAATACAGCATTACATTAATTATAACCACATTATCCATTTTTACGTTGGCCATTAAAAAATAGCAGATTTACAATTGTGCACCGTGTGTGTGAGAGTGAGAGTGAGAGTGAGAGAGAGAGAGAGACTGACTGACTGACTGACTGACTGACTGACTGAATATTAATTTATCTGATCTGCATAATCACAACGCGTCACAATGAGACAAGATATAAATGTTTTTACTTTGGTACTATGTAAATATATATTTTATGTCAATACTTTGAAGAACTTGAAGATACTTTATGTAGGTCTACTTTTACTCATTGACATGGGTAAAGATTTTGAATACAGGCATTTTACGTGTAAGTATTCATGTATTGTAGTATTGCTACTTTTACTTTGTAAAAACAGCTGAGTATTTCCTCCACTCTGCATTAAACAGACTGTAGTGCAAACAGCAGGGTGCTGGACAACACGCACAACCCTGCTGTCTGTATTTACACTCAGAAATGCATTTTTATTCACTTACAAGGATTATCCACACACATTGTACATTAGCAGTTGTTGTTCTTACCTTGGCTGTGTTTTCTAGCAGAATAAATGACAACTGCAAAGGTCCAGAGAGGAGAAATGCAGCTCATGTGCAGACACCCAGTCAGCTCATGCACTTCTGTGTATGAGTATCTAAACAACACTTACAGGAAGAAGGGTGAAAGAATGTCTATGGGTGTATTGTTCAGGTGAGAGTGACTGACAGGGGTGAGCAGGTCATGGCCACTTGTCAGGCTGACTTGAAAAGGAAGGAAGCAAGCTCTCATGAGACGAGTTTTCGAAGTACAGGGTGCACGGTTCAGGAGGATAAAGTTCATAGAAAGGAATACCAGCACTCATAAGTCCTTTTAGGCTCTTATTTATTTAGGTCATAGCTCCCCAGCAGCAGCATCAAAACCGGACGTTTCGGCCCAGAGGCCTTCTTCAGCGTGTAATGACATCACACTGTTTTTGTGTCACTTATAAAGGGACCTTGGTGCCACGCACAGAGCGGTCCGGGTAACAACAAAATAAGACCGTCACTTTTTTAACAAGAGGGGTCCCCATAATACAGAAAATACATACATATATCGAAAAAGAAAATTACAAAAAATAACACAATTTTTTTAGCAATAAAGCACCATTTTTTTCAACCTTTGTCTGTGCGAGTCCCTCTGTACTCCTCCAGACAGACTCAGATTTCCTTCAAGACTTACACATTCATCAAAATTTGCAAATTTTTTAATTTTTTAAATACTGAAGTATACACAGTGTTAATCGAAAAAGAGGCATTAATCACTCATTGTCACATCATCAATTCATTGCTCTAAAAAATAAACTCATTTCACTCTCAAGTGGTATACTCTGTCTGTTTTACACACAATAAATACTATAAGAAGCATCCTAGTAAAAGTTCTTCATTTAGACCTTTAGGGTGTTCTGTTTGGAGGGAGTGTATCCACCATGCCTCTCGTTGCAATAGCAGTTTTTACACGATCACCACCTCTTTTTAAGGGCAGTACTGCCTCAATACCCTGAAACCTTAAAGCACAGACTTCATGTCCCACCGCATTAAAATGTCTAGCCACAGGAGATTTTTCATCCTTGTTTCTAATATTACTTTTATGTTCTGAAATTCTAACTTTAAGTTCTCTTCTGGTTTTACCCACATAACAAAGGCCACAAGGGCATTTTAGTAGATAGACCACAAACTTAGTTTTACAGGTGATGATGCTTTTAACATCAATCTTTTTTCCTGAATGTGGATGTAATACATGATTCCCTCTGATCATTGCATTGCAATGAACACAGTTGTAACACGGAAAGTTGCCCGTAGGCAAATCAGACATGAAATGTTGTGGTGGAACATGACAGTCTGCCCTCACTAGAGAGTCCCTCACATTTTTGGCACGTTTGTGTGCAAAGATGGGGGGCTCCTTGAAAACATGACCTACATTAGGATCCCTCGATAACACATACCAGTATTTTTTAACAGAATTCTTAATATCAATACACAAAGGGGAACAGGTTGTGGACAAAACTATCTTAGACTCCCCTGCACGAGCAGGTTTTGGAGTTAACAAGCTAGACCTCTCTTTCTCTCGAGCTCTCTGTACATTAACACTCAGCACTTTATCACATAACCTTTAGTTTTGAAACGATCGCACAAGTCCTTAGCTTGTCTTTCGAAAGCACCGTCAGTACTGTAAATTATTTTCATCCTCAATAGTTGACTGTAAGGTAAGCTTCTCTTTAACCCTGATGGGTGATAACTAGAAAAATTTAGGTAATTGTTTCTATCAGTTTGTTTTCTGTAGACACAAGTAGAAATCTTATCTACCTCTCTCTGTACTAATACATCCAAGAATGACACTGATTCTCTACTAAACTCTAAAGTGAAGGATATCGATGGCATTCTAGAATTAATATAAACCTTAAACTCCTCCAACTGTTCCACTGACCCAGAGAAAATGAAAAAAACGTCATCAATATATCTAAACCAAAATTTTAACCAAGGGGAAAAAGGATTGTTATTGTACACAAAGTCACACTCAAATTTTCCCATAAATAAATTGGCATAATTTGGGGAGCAAGGACTTCCCATGCTCACCCCTTGACACTGTAAATAATAAGAATTCTCAAATTTGAAATAATTTTTGTTTAACACAAGTCGAGTCAGGCTGACCATATAAGGAGAATGGAATGAGGAGGCAGAGGCATGAGAGCTCGATTTAACCCCGGTGGGGTATATTTACTGAAGAGATTTGTGTGTGTGGTACACAGTTGATTCTTGGACGCACACGGTTCGTTGAGGGCTGCAGAATGGTGGTGGTTCAGGAGGTTTTGGTTTGGGAGGTGACAGGCAGCCATGGTTTGGCTTGGTGATCTGGCCATGAGGAAGTGAGTACCTACCTACTGTAAGTAACCTCCCACACCTGTGCGTGGCAAGTGCACAACCTGCCATTCACTCAGGCTTGATTGGGTGTTCGTGAGGAGGGGAGGGGAGGGGAAAGGAGAGGAGAGGAGAGGAGAGGAGAGGAGAGGAGAGGAGAGGGCCTAGATGTGAGGGCCGCGAAGCGACACAAACCTCTAGTCACTTTTATTTAAACACTGAGTACAGTTGAACCCCTACTGATACTGACATGATACTGACTATGATAATGACCATGATACTGACATTATACTGACATGATACTGACCATGATACTGACATTATAGTGACATCCTACTGACATGATACTGACATTATAGTGATATCCTACTGACATGATACTGACAATATACTAACCATGATACTGACATTATACTGACCATGATACTGACATTATACTGACCATGATACTGACATTATACTGACCATGATACTGACATTATACTGACCATGATACTGACATTATACTGACCATGATACTGACATTATACTGACCATGATACTGACATTATACTGACCATGATACTGACATTATACTGACCATGATACTGACATGATAATGACCATGATACTGACATTATACTGACCATGATACTGACATGATAATGACCATGATACTGACATGATAATGACCATGATACTGACATGATAATGACCATGATACTGACATGATAATGACCATGATACTGACATTATACTGACCATGATACTGACATGATATTGACCATGATACTGACATGATAAAAAAAAGAAATCCACATTTATTCCACCTAAGCACAGAAATTCCTCTATAGACACGTATTGTAGATTGGTGGAACATGATGTTTCCCAGCTTCTTAGAAATAAGCAGAAGCACAAGGTGACTAACAACCTATCTAAACAACAGCGTGAAGCACTACTGGAACTTAAAGATGATTCATCTATTGTGGTACAATCTGCAGACAAAGGGGGCGCCATTGTACTCTTAGACAGGGACGCTTATGTTGGTGAAATACACGCTCAGCTTACCAATGAGGTTTTTTATAAGAAACTGAGTGTCAATCCGACTCCAGGGTTTAAAAAAACACATTCATGGCACTCTCAAACAGTTTTTTGATACAGGGGATATCAGCAAGAGTGAATATGAATATATGAGAGTTGACTGTCCAGTTACACCTGTCATTTATACTTTGCCCAAAATTCACAAAAAATCCACTACTGTTCCTCCTGGTAGACCCATTGTTTCAGGAATTCTCTCTCACAGAAAATATATCATCTTTTGTAGACTATTTTTTAAAGCCACATGTTCTCTCACTTCCTTCTTATGTGAGAGACTCGAGTGATTTCATTCAGGTTCTACAAACTATAGAAACTGTAGAAAACGACTCACTATTAGTTACACTCGATGTAGAGAGTCTATATACAAACATTCCTCACCAAGGTGACTTAGAGGCTATTGCATTTTTTTTTAACCAGAGGACGGAGTGCATACCGAGTACTACACGCATCAAAGAGCTCACTGAAGTAGTACTCACAACAAACTTTTTCTTGTTTAAGAATGAGTTTTATTTACAAAAATGTGGCACAGCCATGGGAAGTAAGATGGCCCCAAATTATGCCAACCTCTGTTGGGCTACTTGAAGCCAATCTCATTTTGAACCCGAATTGCAATCCGTTCCTGTCACATTATGGAAGCGCTACATTGATGATGTTTTTCTGATTTGGACTGGGTCCCCTACTGAGCTGACAGCTTTTCATGTTTTCCTTAATCACAACAGTCAGTTTTGACAGTCTGAACAGTATGAATTTCCTTGACATCCTGGTCATCAAAGAAAACAATACTTTAAATATGAATTTGTACAGAAAGCCCACTGATCGTAATGCCCTACTACATGGTGACAGTTATCATCCCACACCTCTAAAAAAAAAGGTATCCCCATGGTCCAATTCAAAAGAATCCGCAGGATTTGTAGTCAAGATGACTCTTTCCAGGTACATGCTGAAGACCTAGAGTGTCGTTTTAAACAGCGTGGCAATCCAGTCCAATGGATTCAACCTGCTGCAGATCAATTTAATAGATGTACTCAACTGGAATGTTTAAAACCCAAAGAGAGAACAGACAGAACTGAAAAACACATCAAGTGTTTGTTTTGTTCTCCTCTGGGTCACCATTTTGAAAAACTGATCAGGAGGCATTGGTACATTTTAAACTCAGACCCTCTTGGTAAGTCTTTTGCAGTCCCTCCCCGCATTGTGTATAAAAGACCACCAAATTTGAGGAACCTACTGGTTAGGTCACACTTACGTCAGGCAACTCCCACACATTTTCTTAGTAACATTCCAGATGGCAATTACAAATTACAAATGCGGCAGATGCGCTCAATGCAGTTTTACTTATAAATGTCACACTTTTAATCACCCTGTAACAGGTCAATGTTTTAAGATCAGAGGCGTCATCAGTTGCACCACACCCAATATCATCTACATGATCAAATGTGTATGTGGGCTTGCTTATATTGGCAAAACATTAAGACCCCTGAAAACGAGGATCTCAGAACGCAGGAGTGACATTAGAACTAAGGATTTTAGAAATCCTGTGGCAGCACATTTTCATCAAGCCCAACACCGCATCTCTTCACTGAAATATATAGGCATTGAGCGTGTCACATTATCATGACATTGATGCTTTACTCCTCAAAAGGGAAGCTTATTGGATTTCCACTTTGGACACAGTGAAAAGAGGTCTAAATGAATCTTTTGATATCAGGCCATTTCTGTAAACCCCCTTATTAGGCCTATTTATATTTTAGGTTCCCCTCTTTTGATTTTACTGGGTATTTACCCCTTACCTTTCAATGTTGAATTCTTTGCTATTGCCTAGAAGGCCTTATGATATTTGTAAGTGTATGTGGTGCAGTGACTTACTTTCTCCTTTCTCTTTTTGTGATCTTCCATAGGGTGCTGGTGACAGGATTTCCTTCCACCTGGTGCAGCAGTATAGGACGTTTCTCTTGAGCCTTGGCCTGCATTAGTTGTTCTCTTGTTCCCTTATACAATTGTTTAGCCTTTTACTTGTCTTCTGTCTATTAGTGTTTTCACACACCTTCAGAACACCTGTAATAGAGTACGCTCTTAGAGCTGACATTGTTTTGTTTATCTCCCTGAGATTATTATGATACTTATGTTGAGTGATTTAGTGGCGATCCCCCCTATTATTTAGACCCTGTTTAAACAATTACAATCTCATGTCCTATGCTGCAGCATGTCACTGTGTCCCCCTTTGTTTTTTTAGTACATTTTCTATATATTTATAACTAAATGTATTAATCTTGGGAAACTTTAAATGTATTTTTGTTTATTTCTATTCTTGGATCCTGGGATGGGTACACACTGTTTATCTCCAGATATTCTTTACTTTATGCATTAGCCAACCTCCTGATTGAGTTGGCAGTGACCTCACTTGCCCTATTGGGGTGAGCCTCTCATTGCATAGTAGTACCTATATAAACCTCTGTGTATGCCCTATTCCACTATATGTCCTGATGAAGGCCTAAACAGGCCGAAACGTTGACGAGCAATACATTCTGGAGCTTTTTTGCAACTACCAGTGTGCAGACTTTATTCTTTTTCATTATACTTTGTTTGTCTAAGCACCTGGACCAACGGATGTGCGTGCATTACCTTTTTCATACTGACATGATAATGACCATGGTACTGGCCATGATACTGATCATGATACTGAGCCTCATACTTGCCAGGAAACAACCATTTGAGGAGTTATTACATTATGAACTGTTATTACGTTATGAGCAGCTACGCAAGGTTCTTAATGTAAAACATTATTACGTTATTAGGTTATGCAAAAATCTGTTATTATGTTATGCACTCAGGATTGTATTACATTATGAGCTTTTATTACATTTAGTTTATTACATTATGAGCCGTTATTACATTATGAGCCGTTATTACATCATGAGTTGCTACAGGCCTAGTAGTAACCTGACCAGTTTGTTTTGAGAGGTCTGCAGTTTAGTTTTAAATGCCTTTGAGGAACGTACCACGAGGTGCATGCATAGTCGAAATGACATTGGATGAGTGCTCCTGCTAGTGTCCTCAGTGTGTACTGACCACCGAGGAGATCCTGAATCTAAAACGTGTTCTTTGGTTGACTTTTCTCATAACTTTTGTTGCCATTTTTTCACTTGAAACGTTGGCCTCTAAGATACAACCCAGGTAGGTAATTTCATCCTTCCTTGTGATGACATTGTTGCCCACTTTGACTGCTAAATTTGTTAATACAGCATTACAATAATTATAACCAAATTATTCATTTTTACGTTGGCCATAAAAAAAAGTAGCAGATGTACAAGTGCGCAGCGTGGCACGAAGTGAAGAAAACTTTGTAGATCAATATTACGAAACAAAGCCTACATGGGTATGGGTAAAGGTTTTGAGTACAGGCATATTACGTGTAAGTATTTATGTATTATTGTATTGCTACTTTTAGGGCGCGCTCCCACCACACTTTTATTTTACCTCTGGGGCGGAATCTGCCAATGCTTTGTCAATGCAAATGCGTGGATTCTTGGAAAAAATCCGCAAGACCGCGCATTTGCATTGACAAAGCATTGGCAGATTGCACCCCAGAGGAAAAATAAAAGTGCGGTGGGAGCGCTTCCTTACTTAAAACATCTGAGTACTTCCTCCACTCTGCATTAAACAGACTTTAGTTTAAACAGCAACAGGCACAACCCTGCGGTATGTATTTACACTCAGAAATGCATTTTTATTCACTTATAAGGATTAGCCACACACATTTTACATTAGCGGTTGTTGTTCTTACCTGTGTTTTCTAGCAGAATAAATGACGACTGTAAATGTCCGGAGAGGAGAAATGCAGCTCATGTACACACACCCAGTCAGCTCATGCACTTCCTCCAATAGAGACAGTGACAGTGAGTATCATGGTCAGTATATCATGTCAGTATCATGGTCAGTATCATGGTCAGTATCATGACAGTATCATGGTCAGTATCATGTCAGTATCATGGTCAGTATCATGGTCAGTATCATGGTCAGTATCATGGTCAGTATCATGGTCAGTATCATGTCAGTATCATGGTAAGTATCATGGTCAGTATCATGTCAGTATCATGGTCAGTATCATGTCAGTATCATGGTCAGTATCATGGTCAGTATCATGGTCAGTATCATGTCAGTATCGTGGTCAGTATTGCCATCTGTATTGGGGTACTCAGAAAATATATCTATTAACTTGTGTTGTCCTTGCTTACTGTAAATCACTCTGGATTAAGAGCGTGTGCTAAATGCCTAAATTGTAAATTGTTAAGGAAACAACAATGAGACAGACAACAACTCAGATCTTAAAGTATGAGAGATTTAAAAGTATTTGAATACTGGAACCAAACATGTTGCAACACTCTGCCAGCACTGCCGCCTCCTTAAATACACTACATACAGAACACAGAAACATGAATAGACAATAAATAACAATCTGTATTGTTAGTCCACCCCCTGACCCAAGCGTCATTTATAAGGGGGTTTGAGAAAACATAAGATAACAGATCTTCAGATCTAATCTATTCAGCTGTTCTGGTACAAGCAGCAATACCTTTAACATAACTCTGCTGTCCGGCAGGAACCAGCTAACTCCAAAATGTTCATTTTTCATGAAAAGAAAAAAAGAAAAGAAAAAAAAATGGAGTTAGGAAGTTTTGTTCATCATTGATAAGAACAGCTGAATGGACCTCCAAGCTCACAATGAGGTTGGAGGTCAAAAGGGGGTGGAGCCTGGAGTCAGGTAAACCAGCTAACTCCACCCCCCTTTGCTGGAGTTGGCTGGTTTAGCAGAAAGTTTGAGGATCAACGATAAGTACCATGCCCTCAAGACGAGATGTAAATCTCATCCAACTTTTCCACAACTGTTTATGGAGGGAGGGTTTATTTATTGTTTTAATATTTGAGTTAATTTAAATGTTCACATATCAGAATTCTTCGACAGTGTCATGGTCCGTATCATGTCCATCAGGCTATCATATCAGTGTCATGGTCAGTAGCAGGAACGGTAAGAAATACCAAGGTGCTGACCTTCAGGAACAATCTTAAAAAGGAGGAAAGAAGTTGCACACTCTGGCTCGATATGCACTTATGCAGTGATGTACTGTATTTGATTGATGTTTCGGCCTGTTGGCCTTCCTCAGAATCAACAACATGTATCAGTGTCAGTATCATTTTAGTATCATGGTCATTATCATGTCAAACAAGCTGAAAATGGGTTGATATGTGATGCATTGTTAGCTTGTAGATCTGTTCTTTCAGCAGTGTAGAAAGACACTCCATGCCATCTTACCTTTTCTATCTTTTATAAATATAACAATCGTTTCTGACCGCAATTCAGTCTGTCAGAAAATACCCTGCAGTGCAAACACTTGAAAAGTGAGGTGCGACACAATGTTGAAAAGGTTTTATTTTGTTTACACAAGACTAGGCCACATGAACCGGCCACAAGGATTGGATGGTGACATCACACACACTCCCTTAATCTATCCTTAGCAGTGAACACTGATCAAAAAAACTTTAGTTTTAGCTATTAATGACAATATCATAAAAGGCTGCCAAAAAAGCCTACTGTAATATTAATACTTGATTATAGAAATTTTAAAAAATGTCAGTCTCTCTCTCTCTCTCTCTCTCTCTCTCTCTCTCTCTCTCTCTCTCTCTCTCTCTCTCTCTCTCTCTCTCTCTCTCTCTCTCCAACACATACACGCACGCACACGCACGCGCACACGCACACGCACAAGTACTACAAGGAACTCTCATGCTTGTCCTGATTTGTGCTACTTGTGCAATCTTCCTTCGTGTCTGGACTTGTGTCAGCTTCCTCCTTTCCCTTCCAGAGACAGATGAGTGGACAGATACAGCTGTTGAACACATGCAACACTGTGCAGACTGGCAAACCATACGAAAAGACACCGTTGCCTGTGACTTGAACAACCGAGAGCAACAATACAGGAGCCCAGCAAATGAAGTGGCAGATGGTCACAGGCCATAAAACTAGTGACTCTCTCTCTAGAGTCTCTGGAGCAACGTTCTGTCTCTTACGCTTTCTGAAGCGGCTCATCACAATAACAAGAATGGGAAACACAAGTCCAAGAAGGAAGCGGGAAACCATCGCGGCTTTGATGACATTGTCATTCTCCTTACAATCGGTTCCATTGGTCCTGTCGTTTTTCTGCAGCTCCCTGGACAGTAAGGAAGGCACGGCTAAAACAGCTCCCAGGAACCAGCTGAGAAGGACCGTACTGCCGGACACATCAGGGAGGCATGTTTTAGGGACACACCAGCGCACGTTCCAGAAGGTTATGATGAGCGTGGTGGAGAACATGTTGACAAACGTGACATAGGAGCCCAGCTTGCACATGGAGCTTCCAAACTCCCAGGAGAAGGAATTGAAAGCGCTGATCAGATACAGAGGAAGGAAGAGGCAGCGGATGAGATGTGTGATCGCCAAGCCGAGGATCTGTGTCCATCCGGCCAGTTTCTGCTTGTATTTGAAAAGACCCACGATCACAGCCAGGTTGAGCAGCAGCCCGAGTAGAGCGAAAGAGTACGCCGAGACGTATAGGAGTCTGAGCGATTTGACCAGTTGATCGTTTGATTTGATCAGTCGACCATCAGTTGGTTTGATCACTTGATTTGGATCGATGGTCCCCCAAAAATTATCAGGAGAAAGGCTGTAGTCATAATCTGGAGAAGGGGAGGTGTCCACGATGTTATCCATGACCTTGAGAAAGAAAGAACATACATTTTACATTGGTGCTACAAATGTATGGACTCATACAAAGCACAGCCACAATTCACTGTCACATGTCAATTTGTAGATCTGCTATTCAGGAATTAGAACAACCTGAAATAAGACAACATCTTTGAAAATGCCTGTGATATCATGAATGTAAGGTTGACAAAAAAAATCATTCATACATACAGACAGAGCGTGGATTGAGATGCAATCAGAAGCGCTGATTTAAAATCTGATTAATCTGCAAAAAGAGAAAGAAAGAAATATCAATAAAAGAGTCAATTTGGGGTTAAATGTGAGCACTGGGAGTAGGAGGTGGTCGTTGCCATCGCCTGCATCCTCAAAATGAAACCCCTGAAGGAGTTGTCATTTCCTCTATTTAACCTTGCTACTGTAGTTGCGCTCCAGGAATAAACTTCCTCCTTACAGGAAAGCTTATCGTAGCGTGTTCCTTTTTCACTGCAGTTATGTAAACTTGGCATGTTTCCCAGATTGCGTCAGTGATATTTGCGTCAGCGATATTTGCGAATCGGTGGTTCTCAATGTGGGGTCCTTGAGGGGGTTCCAGGGGGTCCCCAGCAAACTGTGTTAATACTGTACAGCATTACTATCATTTTAACCACATTATACATTTATACATTGGCCATTAAAAAACAGCAGATGTACAGTACAAGCGTGCAGCGTGGCACAAAGTGGAGCAAACTTTGTAGATCATTATTACGAAACAGCCTTTTTTACACTTTGTCCATTTGATAATTGCCAATCTACATGCTCACAACGCGTCATGATGCAACATGTTGTGAGCTTTTAGATCAGATAATTTTGAAAAAGGTTTTTACAATTATAATTTTTTTAAACTTTATTTTGGTGCTATGTATGTTTATTTCAATACTTAGGCCTATGTAGGTCTACTTTTACTCATTGACATGAGTGAAAGTTTTGAATACAGGCATTATACGTGTAAGAATTTATGTATTATGGTATTGCTACTTTTACTTAAGTAAAAATATCTGAGTATTTCTTCTGCACGAAACAGATTTTAGTGCAAACTGCAGGGCGGTGGACAATATAGTTTTCTTTAAAACTATAAAACAAGACCGCCAGGTTTTACTTTAACTTTTTTTCAGTGCAACACACACAACCCTGCTGTCTGTATTTACACTCACAGAAATGCATTTTTATTGACTTATGAGGATTAGCCATACACATTTTATATTAGTGGTTGTTGTTCTTACCTTGGCTGTGTTTTCCAGCAGAATAAATGACGACTGTAAAGGTCCAGAGAGGAGAAATGCAGCTCATGTGCAGACACCCATCAGCTCATGCACTTCTGTGAAGACGCTGTCTAAACAACAGTTATACAGGAAGGAGGGACTTGGATTTCCTCCGATTAGAGAGTGATGCATAGAGTGGTTCTCAAACATTCTTATCATCATAAACTCTGATTGAGGGTATAGTTGAGGGGCAAGACACAGACAGCTGCCTTGCCCAGCTCTGTCTGAACATGAGGAACCTTGAGCATTAAAACATCAATGGAGCGGGACATTTTTCTGTGTCAGCATGGAACAAGTATAAGCAGGGAGCATTCCAGCAATTTTTCAGCCAAGGAACCTGAGAAGAGAAGATTTGTGTAAAAAATAATGTATAAAATGCACAATTTTTCTAAATTGTTCAAAAACAGCAGCTCTACAAGCTCACAATATGTTGCTTTACGACGTGTTTTTTTTTTTTTTTTTTTGTGGCTGATCTACAAGCCACAGGAATTTCTGCAGTAGCCTAGCCAATTAGTGTGGGAGTGAAGAGCTAAGAGGTAAGTATGTCCAAGTCAAAACAAGACAAAAATAACTATATAGTATTATACACTAATCATAACTGAGAATAGCCTACCATGAGAGGATGCATGAGTCACTGGTCTACAGAGTTGTGTGGTACAATAACATCATTAATTATTTGACGATATTAGGGCATTATAGCCAAGTGGTCCTCATTTTTCTTTATTCAAGATACCCTGTTTGTACACCTTGTAACTACAAGAGTGTCCATTTGTACACTCTTGTAGTACAGACCTTTTAGGGTCAATTTAGATCCAAACTATCAGTCATTTTGCTGGGGAGCCCCTTGAAGCCCTTCAAGGAGCCCTGGGGGTCCCCAGACCCCACTCTGAGTATCACTACTAGCCTATATGTAAGACTGGCACCTATTGTAAACTATTTACTAAATAATTACCCGGGCCAGATATCGTCGCTGGCGGGCCAGTTCTGGCCCACGGGCCGCCTGTTACCTAACACTGCTGTAGTATGATCAAATAGGGCATTCATTTACAAAAAAACACAAAAAGAATATGGAGACGTTTCTGCCCTGATATGAGGTGTGGTCAGACAATGAGAATAAAGTCAATGGCAGGCGAGGGACCTGAAAACTGAGACAGGAAAAGATAAAAAACAGTGAGGGCTGCCAACTTTTCAGAATACATTGGAGTGAGATGTGGTGGCGTATGCTGCAAACTTTTTTTGATTTATTGTTGTACTTAAGTAAAGATTTTTTATTTACATCCATTCCTGCAGTTTCTTAACTCCTTTCCCCAACCAGGTATTACAACTGGTATGTTAGGTGGACTATATTTATTTCAAATATAACCCTGAAGAATTAAATCAAGTCATGTTGAGGTAGGGGTGGGGTATTCTATGTGTTGTATTGGCCCCTTACAGATAATTCATTGAGTGAACATTATTATAGATATTTTAATGTTAAAAATATAACTTTCTTTAACCCTCCAAAATTAAATCAAGTCATTTCAAAGCATAAAACAATGCAGTCAGCAGTTCTAAGCTGTAATAATACATTTTTGGCAGGTTTTAAACAGCATTTTATGGTTGTCGGCCTGCTGCCACTTTAAATATATTTAAACTGGTAAAAAGGACTGGTTATAGTCTGTGACAGAGCACAGGGCCGGACTGGGACAGTGATTCAGGTCGGGAGTCATGCACCCTTACAGGCCATCCTACCCACACACTGCCTCTTAATAGCCTTTTTTCTTTCTTTTTTGATAAAATATTAACATTACAATTACAAATAGCAGGACAAAATGCACTTACTGGAAAAATAAAATAAGAATGTAATAAATAAGCTTGAGGTTAGACTTTAGGCCAGTGGTTTTCAACCCTTTTCATATCAAGGCCCATTATTTATTCGGCATTTGAGCCACGGACCACCATTTGATGAGATTTAGCCTCTCAGACCCAAACATTTGAATATTTGTTATCGTTCGATACGATTTCGTCCAGAATTCCATGCTGTATTGATGTGGTACCACATAGGAGAGAAAGCGCAGTATGCGAGTGTGGCGAGCCTGAGCAGACAGCCGAACATATAATCACCACCTGTCCTCTGTACAGACCTCCTTCAGAGGCTGGGCTCTTCCAAGTGGGACCAGAGACGGGAGCGTGGCTTTGTGACACTGAGCTGGACATATGACAACGATACACGAAAGAAGAAGATGTATGTAATGGTAAAATAAAAGTTATCCTATGCATTACTCACACAAAAATGTGTTAGTTGAATTTCATAATATATTTCCTTTGAATCTGTGTATGTAAATGGTATTAAATCTTTAGGTTATTTACAGTGGAAACCTTTGTGTAAAGGCCAGTCCACACCAATCATTCGCAACGCAACTTACAACTGCAATACTTGCAACCATTTCCCCAAAGGCACCGGTCTATAATTGGTCAGTCCAGACCACTGCAATTTCTTCAAGTTGCGACTAGTTGCATTGGTGTGGACTGGCCTCAACATCTTTCATGAAAAAAGAAGTTCATCTTGTGTAATGTATAGTCAATATAGGCTACATTGCCACTGCCAGTAATAGATGACATGTCTAGAGTTGCTAATTTTAACAACTTTTCTACAATACCCACCATTTTCCAAAGAGAGAGTGTCAATAATAAGAAAAACAAACATCAGTTTGTAGTGGAATGCCCCATTCGGTTCTATCTATAGTTTTGAAAAGTGTGTTTTGGTATGGGGTTATGAATGGAGTGATAAAACACAGAAAGCTACAGTACCACCGCTGCAATGCTATCACATATTTTCTAGCACTATAGGGTTGTATACCTTCTCAAAAATCACTGTGAGAATTATTCCCCTCAGGTGGTATACCCATGGCCCAAAATTTGGGGTCCTGGCTCACAGACTATAGTTTTCTTGTTCAAGAACAGAGAACATTAATTTAATTACATTAATTAGGATTTGCGTAAATGTGCCTCGATTGTGCGCAGTATCCAGATAACACAAAAAGCCCTAAGGACTTGTTTCCATTGTGGTCGTGTTAGTCATGGTCAGTATCATGGTCAGTATCATGTCAGTATCATGGTCAGTATCATGTCAGTATCATGTCAGTATCATGACAAATACGCAAAAAATGGGTTGCGATGTGATGCATTGGTTGCTTATAGATCTGTTCGTTCAGCAGTGTAGAAAGACTTGTTCTATCTTTTCTAAATATAACAATCGTTTGTGACCGCAATTTGGTCAAGAATATTCAAGAAGTTTTATTTTGTTTACACAAGACTAAGGCCACATGAACCGGTCAGAAGGATTAGACAGTGACATCACACACACTTCCTTAATCTATTCTTAGTAGTGAACACTGAACCAAAAAATGTAACGTTAGTTTTAGCTAATATCATAAAAGGGTGTCAAATATAGCCTACTGTAAAATTAATACTTGAATATCGAAAATTCACGCACGCGGGCGCACACACATACTACAAGGAAGACTCTTGTTTGTCCTTATATGTACTACTCGTGCAATCTTCCTTCGTGTCTGAACTTGTGTCAGCTTCCTCCTTTCCCTTCCAGAGACAGATGAGTGGACAGATACAGCTGTTGAACACAGACAACACTGTGCAGACTGGAAAACCATATGGAGAGACATTGATGCCTGCGACTTGAACAACCGAGAGCAACAATACAGGAGCCCAGCAAATGAAGTGGCTGATGGTCACAGGCCATAAAACTGGAGTCTCTCTTCTACTGATGACGCGGCTTACCAAAATAACAAATATGGGAAACACAAGTCCAAAAAAGAAGCGGGAAACCGTCACAGCTTTCTGTGTGTTGAAATCGTAATTCTCGATACAAATGGTTCTATTCATCCCGTAGTTTTTCTGCATCTCCATGGTAAATAAGGAAGGCCCGGCTAAAACAGCTCCCAGGAACCAGCTGAGAAGGACCGTACTGCCGGACACATCGGGGAGGCATTTGTTAGGGACACACCAGCGCACGTTCCAGAGGATTATGATGAGCGTGGTGGAGAACATGTTGACAAACGTGACGTAGGAGCCCAGCTTGCACATGGCGCTTCCAAACTCCCAGGAGAAGGAATTGAAAGCTCTGATCAGAGACAGAGGAAGGAAGAGGCAGCGGATGAGATGTGTGATCGCCAAGCCGAGGATCTGTGTCCATCGGGCCAGTTTCGGCTTGTATTTGAAAAGGGCCACGATCACAGCCAGGTTGAGCAGCAGCCCGAGTAGAGCGAAAGAGTACGCCGACACGTACAGGAGTCTGAGCGACTTGACCAGTTGATCATCAATCGGTTTGATCTCTTTATTTGTATGATCGAGGGTCCCCTCCAAGCTCCAATCAGGAGGATCGGTATAGTCATAATCTATAGTAGAGTAGTTGTCCGCCATGTAATCCATGACCTTGAGAAAGGAAGAACAAAAATATATATACTGGTCAAACCGATGTTATTCGTGACAGGAATATAACTTCACAAGGAAAAAAGTTAATTCAGAAATGCACACACACTGGCCACTGTGGCCAGGAGTTCAGAGGTACTATATCAGAAGAAAAACAAGTGGGTGTTGTAGATCTGCTATTTGTGAAATAGAACAACCTGAAACTAAATAAAATCTTTGAAAATGCCTTTAATAACATGAATGTAAGGTTGACAAAAATACATACATAGGCTACAGAGCGTGGATTGAGATGCAATCGGCGTGCTGATTTAAAATCGAATTAATCTGCAAAAAGAGAAAGAAACAAATATCCATAAAAGAAGTGAACTTGACGTTAAATGTGAGCACTAGGAGTAGGAGGTGGCCGTCGCCATCGCCTGCATCCCCAAATGACATCCCTGAAGGAGTTGTCATTTCCTCTTAACAGTTTGCAAAAGCAAGGCACGGTGGCACAAATTTATACAAAATAATTCTAAAAGGATAACCCGATAAGCCCTCAGCGCTTGTTTCCATTAAGGTCCTGTGCATTCAATTCACCGAGACATTTAAAGACAAACAATAATATACATTATGCCAAAAAAAACATCATATTAGTAGTAATAAGAAAGAAAGATATTTACAGTTAACAGTTGGGGGGTCATTCCCGGTGTTAAGCTTAGACGTTTTACTTTTTACAGGGGCCAGTTACAATTTGCAGCCACCTGTACTGTAGGTGCTCTTTTAGAGCGGTTTTGAAGGAGGGTAGGAGTCACACTTTTTTATGCATTAGGGCATTCCACATTCTGGCAGCATAGCAGCAGAACGAATTTGACCCCATTTTTGTGCCGAAACTGGGTTCAGTGAGATCAGTGGGGCTGATCTCTGGTGTTGTGCCTGTGTAAACTATGTAAACAATCATGTAAACTTGGCATGCTTCCCAAACTGCGTCAGTAATGATGTTGATATTTGCCAATGGTGTAAAGTAACTAAGTACATTAACTCAAGTACTGAGCTTAAGTGCAATTTTGAGGTATTTTTACTTACTGGAGTATTTCCAATTGTCCATACTTTTACTTCTACTCCACTACATCTCAGAGGCAAATATTGTACCTTTACTCCACTACAATTATTTGAAAACTTTAGTTACTAGTTACTTTGCAGATATAAATTGTTACATTGTAAATCATACATCAACCAATTTAGCCTATTTTATACCTAGGCTATTGTTAAATGTGAGCACTAGGAGTAGGAGGTGGCCGTTGCCATCGCCTGCATCCTCAAAATGAATCCCCTGAGGGAGTTGTCATTTCCTCTATTTAACCTTGCTACTGTAGTTGCGCTCCAGGAATAAACTTCCTTATCGTAGCGGGTTCCTTTTTCACAACAAGTATGTAAACTTGGCATGTTTCCCAGATTGCGTCAGTAATGTTGTTGATATTTGCGAATCGGTGGTTCTCAATGTGGGGTCCTTGAGGGGGTTCCAGGGGGTCCCCAGCAAAATGTGTTAATACTGTAGTGTACAGCATTACTATAATTTTAACCACATTATACATTTATACATTGGCCATTAAAAAATAGCAGATGTACAAGCGTGCAGCGTGGCACGAAGTGGAGAAAACTTTGTAGATCATTAAGAAACATAGGCTTTTTTACACTTTGTCCATTTGATAATTGCCGTCTACATGCTCACAAGGCGTCACGATGCAACATGTTGTGAACTTGCAGAGGAGATATTTTTTTTAAAGATTTTAACAAATATATATATTTTTTAACTTTCTTTGGTGCTATGTAAATATATTTGTATGTCACTTAGGCGGGCCTATGTAGGTCTACTTGTACTCATTGACATGAGTGAAAGTTTTGAATACGGGCATTTTACATACGTAAGTATTTATGTATTATGGTATTGCTACTTTTACTAAAGTAAAAAGATATGTGTACTTCTTCCAACTCTGCCCGAAACAGACTTTAGTGCAAACAGCAAGGTGGAGGACCTTATCATTTTCTTTAAAACTATAAAACACAAGACAGCCGAGTTTTACTTTAACCTTTTTCAGTGCAACACACACAACCCTGCTGTCTGTATTTACACTCACAGATATACATTTAGCGGTTGTTGTTCTTACCTTGGCTGTGTTTTCCAGCAGAATAAATAACAACTGTAAAGGTCCAGAGAGGAGAAATGCAGCTCATGTGCAGACTCCCAGTCAGCTCATGTACTTCTGTGAAGACGCTGTATCTAAACAACACTTACAGGAAGGAGGGACTTGGATTTCCTCCGATTAGAGAGTGATGCACAGAGTGGTTCTCAAACATTCTTATCATCATAAACTCTGATTGAGGGTACAGTTGAGGGGCAAGCCCTCATTTTCAATGTAGCCGAGGTAGACACAGTCCAAATCAATTACCAGTGGTGGAAAGTAACACATACATTTACTTAAGTACTGTACTTAAGTACAATTTTGAGGTATTTGTACCTTACTTGGTAACACTTTAGAATAACTATCCGTTATAAGTAGTTAATAGATCATTCATAAACTGTTAGTTAATGAGTTATTAATGCCTTGTTAAGCATTAGTTAATAGTCAGTTAAGGATTAATAACAATGCCTTATAACTACTTAATAGATAATTTATAAACCATTATTTAATGCGTTATTAATGTTTTGTTAAATATTTGTTAACAGCTAGTTAAGGACTTGTAACCATGCCTTATAGATAGTTAATAGACTACTCACAATCTATTAGTTAATGAGTTAACAATGATTTGTTAAATATGTTTTAGTAGTATGTTAAGAATTTATAAATATGCCTTGTAGATAGATAATATATCACTCACAAATGATTAGTTAACTAACTTAATAACTGTCTGCTAATGATGTATGACTGTCTTATCAATGCCTTATACATAGTTAATATATCATTTATAGACCATTTGTTAATGAGTTAATAATGTACTTGTTAAATATTTGTTAACAGTTAGTAAGGAGTTATAACTATTCCTTATAGATAAGGGATAGATTACTCACAAACTAACTACACCTTATATATGTTCAAAGGATTATGAGCAAGCTATTAGTAACTCACTTACTAATGGCTAGTTAAGTATTTGTTAATGGTTAATATATGTTATTGGGTAGTTATTCTAAAGTTGCAACTACTCCTCATTTACTAACATGAATTAAGTATTTGTTGATGGTTAATATGTGTTATTGGGTAGTTATTCTAAAGTTGCAACTACTCCTCATTTACTAACATGAATTAAGTTTTTGTTAATGGTTAATATATGTTATTGGGTAGTTATTCTAAAGTTGCAACAACTCCTCATTTACTAACATAAGTTAAGTATTTGTTAATAGTTAATATATGTTATTGGGTAGTTATTCTAAAGTTGCAGCTACTCCTCATTCACTAACATAAGTTAAGTATTTGTTAATAGTTAACATATGTTATTGGGTAGTTATTCTAAAGTTGCAACTACTCCTCATTTACTAACTATTAACAAATGCTTAACTTACCTTTTACAGATCAATTGTTAATCAGTGACACTTTGTACAACAGCAAATGGGTGGTACAGAAATTTGATGTGATACTGTGGACATATTTCACATTTTGGTACCTCAACCTTGTTCAATATTTTACAAAAGAAATATCACAAATGAAATAGTGAACACTTTATTTTTAATGAATAAAGAAAACAATACACAAATAATAAATGCATCCATCTAAAATAACAATAGCAAATAAAGAAATAGTCATATCAACAGTAATACAGTAATTAGAAATAACCAAAAGGAATACCTTCAAATCCCATCATAATCCAATTTACAGTCCAGATTACAAAGCTTTATCCAGTGGATATATATATAGCACACACATTAGCTTTAGCTTTATAGCAGGCCTTCTGCAGTAAAGCAGTATGGCCACAGCAACACCATGTGCTAAAATTGTAGCTATGCTAATATTGTAGCTAACAGGCTAAAAGTGTTCCCAAATTAAAAATCTTTTTCATCAAACAAACAAAAACGAAAAACAGTTCATACAGTTGTCATGGTTTTGCACTACATCACCTGAAATGCATAAAATAGAATACACAATGGCATCAGATACAGAACAATGGTTCCTTCTCTTGTGTCTTGTTCACAATGACTGAACAACATCCTGCTCCTTTCAAAATAAAAGGCAGTTGAGCTTCAGAACTCCATTGAGACACACTGCCATCTATTGACGCAAAGTGGTATTGGTACTATATTACAGACTAGTGTAGTTACATGAACTGACAATAAAATAAAAATACAATAAAACATGCAATGAGGTGTCAATATTAAACACTTAACATTAAGAACACAGCTATGGCATGTGGCCAAATATGTTTCATATCACCACATAGGCTACATACTGTAATTATGCCTTAGGCATTATTGATCATTGTGAGCATTACTTACTGTAGCTAAACAACAGAACACAATGAACAGTAAAATGGCAGTGTTTTTAACAGAGTATACTCGTAAACCTGGACTAAAGCTTAAAAACAAAAAGAACTGCCATCAATCTTAGTCTGCTCTCATTTCCTTCTACTACACCAGATGTCTTTGCTAGAAATAGCAGATCTTGCTCACAGCAAGACATGCTGTGAGCTTGTAGATCATGCCATTTCTAATCTGATATTTCTACTGAGTGAAGAAAAACTCAAGAGAAATGCCCCATTTCAATATTACAGGCCATGACCAGAAATGGACCCCTAGGTGTTTACTGGGCCTTTTTAGAAGCAATAACCCTCAATTTGAAATTTGTGAGGTTGCAATTATTTTCTTCCGTTTCTCTTCATTTGCCAGAAATATCCGGAATAGCAGATCTACAAGCTCACAACACGTTGAAATGCGTCTTGCTGTGAGCTTGTAGATCTGTCATTTCTTATCTGCCATTTATGGCGAATGTTCCATGTATGTTCCATTTATTTTTATTTTATTGTCCTATACAGTTCAGTTCATGTAACTACACTAGTCTGTAATATAGTACCAATACCACTTTGCGTCAGTAGATGGCAGTGTGTCTCAATGGATTTCTGAAGCTCAACTGCCTTTTATTTTGAAAGGAGCAGGATGTTGTTCCCAGAGCTGCTGAGAAATATTGAAGCTGCCACCCCAGTGGCCAAAGCTGGAACGGCAGGCGGGGAGAAATACATGCACGAGCAAAACATACCGAGATATATTTATATATATACATATAAATATGTAAACATATTATACATACATACATATGTATTTACATATAAATAGGCATCTCGAGTGTATTTAATAAATATCTCGCGTTCAATCCTTGACACACGGGCTGCCGTAGAACGCAAAAAGGACACTAGTGCGCATGCTCATAACTTTACGCTAACCCAAAATCGACTCAATAATTCTACTTCCGGCAGGCTTCCGGGTGCTTCAAAACGCCACTGAGCACATTCATTGAAATGATAGCTGGGGGCTACTTTACTGCAGAAGGCCTGCTATAAAGCTAAAGCTAATGTGTGTGCTATATATCCACTGGATAAAGCTATGTAATCTGGACTGTAAAGGTGGATTATGATGGGAGGGGATTCCTTTTGGTTATTTCTAATTACTGTTGATATGACTATCTCTTTATTTGCTATTGTTATTTTAGATGGATGCATTTATTATTTGTGTGTTATTTTCTTTAATAATTATAAATACATTGTTCACTATTTCATCTGTGCTATTTCTTTTGTAAAATATTGAACAAGGTTGAGGTACCAAAATGTGAAATATGTCCACAGTATCACATCAAATTTCTGTACCACCCATTTGCTGAGGTCTCTGGTATTACTAGATGGGAATCAAATCACTAACAATTGATCTGTAAAAGGTAATTTAAGTATTTGTTACTAGTTAGTAAATGAGGAGTAGTTGCAACTTTAGAATAACTACCCAATAACATAAATTAACCATTAACAAATACTTAACTCATGTTAGTAAATGAGGAGTAGTTCCAACTTTAGAATAACTACCCAATAACATAAATAAACCATTAACAAATACTTAACTCATGTTAGTAAATGAGGAATAGTTGCAACTTTAGAATAACTACCCAATAACATATATTAACCATTAACAAATACTTAACTAGCCATTAGTAAGTGAGTTACTAATAGCTTGCTCATAATCATTTGAACATATATAAGGTGTAGTTAGTTTGTGAGTAATCTATCCCTTATCTATAAGGAATAGTTATAACTCCTTACTAACTGTTAACAAATATTTAACAAGTACATTATTAACTCATTAACTAATGGTCTATAAATGATCTATTAACTAGTTATAAGGCATTGATAAGACAGTCATACATCATTAGCAGACAGTTAATAAGTCAGTTAACTAATCATTTGTGAGTGATCTATTATCTATCTAAGGCATATTTATAAATCCTTAACATACTACTAAAACATATTTAACAAATCATTGTTAACTCATTAACTAATAGTTTGTGAGTTGTTTATTAACTATCTATAAGGCATGGTTACAAGTCCTTTACTAGCTGTTAACAAATATTTAACAAAACATTAATAACTCATTAAATAATGGTTTATTAATGATCTATTAAGAAGTTATAAGGTATTGTTATTAATCCTTAACTGACTATTAACTAATGCTTAACAAGGCATTAATAACTCATTAACTAACAGTTTATGAATGCTCTATTAACTACTTATAACGGATAGTTATTCTAAAGTGTTACCCTTTACTTGATTATTTCCAATTTCCAATACTTTTACTCCACCACATCTCAGAGGCAAATGTTGTACTTTTACTCCACTACAATTATTTGAAAACTTTAGTTTAGATTATTATTACAAAGCATACATCTTCAGCCCAATTCGGCCATTTGAAAATAGCCGATCCACAAGCTCACAATGCGCTGCGCCACGATGCGACACATTGTGAGCTTGTAGATCTGCTATTTTCAAAATAATTTTATACATTTGAAAACATGAAATGAGACATTCTGCATAATGAGTACTTTTATTTTTGATGCCAATGTAACAGGGTATTTTCTATATTGCAGTATTGATACTTTTACTTAAGTAAAACACGTGAGTATTTTTTCCACCACTGTCAATTACAGATTGACAAGGAATGTGAGTAAAATTACAAAATAAAATAACTTAAATAGTACCTAAAACTACTCAACTAAAACAAAGAACATTAATTCAAATTGCTCTGAACTGACCAAATGATGGCAAGGAGAGGAGTTTTAAAGGAGTAGCTCACCCAAAAAAGTACTTGATTGATTTTCTATCAATGACACCATTTTTGGGGTTTTGTTGCACTCCTAAGCCAATAATTTGATGACCGCAGGAGTTTCCAGTACAAGATTCACAGAGTGTCCTACTGAGTCTCATATTGACCGATGACCCGGTCGTCAAATTATTGGCATAAGAATGCGACAAAAGCAGACAAAATCGCCATGAATTCAAGGCTTCATGGGGTGTGTAATTGATGGAAAATAAGTCCTTTTTTGGGTGAACTACTCCTTTAAAGACTTTTGAAGCTCATTCCAAGAAGTTGAGCCGCTGACAGAGAAAGCTGCCTTGCCCAGCTCTGTCTGAACATGAGGAACCTTGAGCATTAAAACATCACTGGAGCGGGACCCAATGGAAACAAGCCCGCAAGGACTTTTTTGGCCGGACCTTTTAGACAAAAGCATTATAAATGTAACTGTGTTGTTTTACATTCTTTTGCCTAATAAAAATTTCAATCAATCAAAAACATTTTTCTGTGTCAGCATGGAACAAGTATAAGCGGGGAACATTCCAGCAATTTTCCAGCCAGGGAACCTGAGAAGAGAAGATTTGTGTAAAAAATGATGTATAGAATGTACAATTTTTCAAAATTGTTCAAAAACAGCAGATCCACAAGCTCACAATATGTTGCTTTACAACATGTTTTTTTTTTTTGTGGCTGATCTACAAGCCACAGGAATTTCTGCAGTAGCCTAGCCAATTAGTGGGGGAGTGAAGAGCTAAGAGGTAATTATGTCAAAGTCAAAACAAGACAAAAATAACTATATAGTATTATACACTAATCATAACTGAGAATACCATGAGAGGATGCATGAGTCACTGGTTTACAGAGTTATGTGGTACAATAACATCACTAATTATTTGACTATTAGGGCATTATAGCCAAGTGGTCCTCATTTTTCTTTATTCAAGGTATCCTGTTTGATATGCAAATGTAGGTCATGGACCCCCATAACTGACTGTACAAATGTGTACACCTTGTAACTACAAGAGTGTCCATTTGTACACTTTTGTAGTACAGACCTTTTAGGGTCAATTTAGTTCCAAACTATCAGTCATTTTGCTGGGGAGCACCTTGAAGCCCTTCAAGGACCCCTGGGGGTACCCAGACCCCACTCTGAGTATCACTACTGGCCTATATGTAAGACTGGCACCTATTATTTATTAATTAATTATCCGGGCCAGATATCATCGCTGGCGGGCCAGTTCTGGCACTAGTCCATGAGCCAGGGCCCCAAAATTGAGCAATGATTATCGAAAGAGTGGGCAAAACCAAACCTATATTAAATTGTTCATAGGGTCAATACGAGTAAATAAATATATGATAACCTTTCCACAGGATTAGCTTTTTCAGGAGTATCTTTTTCATGGTTATCACACATTTTGGTATTTTCCCCATACGTACATGACAGGTGAAAAAATGACAAAATTTAAAAAATAGTTATCATAATGAAACTTCCTGAGTTGATTACTTACATGAAGACAATGATTTATCGTATTACAAGTTTTCTGATATTGTATATTTAAATATGCAAATTAGGCATTAGGAAAATATGCCCACATTTGCATAACTTTCCAGAATCAACATTGGAACATTGGACAAAGCCAGAGTCAACATACTTATTTCATTTTGTTAAGATGTTGGAGTCAAAGGTTTTTAACAAGGGAATATTCAATATCTGGCTCAATTTTGGGGCTCTGGCTCATGGACTAAATGCCTAATTTTCATATTTAAATATACAATTTCAGAAAACTTGTTATACGATAAATCATTGTCTTCATGTAAGTAATCAACTCAGGAAGTTTCATTATGATAACTCTTTTTTAAATTTTGTCATTTTTTTCACCCTTCATGTACGTATGGGGAAAATAACCAAATGTGTGATAACCATGAAAAAGCTACTCCTGTGGAAAGGTTATCATGTATTTATTTACTCGTATTGACCCTATGAACAATTTAATATAGGTATGGTTTTGCTCACTCTTTCGATAATGAAATCTTGTCTGGCTCATGGACTAAAAATTAAATCAAGTCATTTTAAAGCATAAAATGTAATAATACATTTTTGGCAGGTTTTCAACAGCATTTTATGGTTGTCGGCCTGCTGCCACTTTAAATATATTTAAACTGGTAAAAAGGACTGGTTATAGTCTGTGACAGAGCACAGGGCCGGACTGGGACAGTGATTCAGGTCGGGAGTCATGCACCCTTACAGGCCATCCTACCCACACACTGCCTCTTAATAGCCTTTTTTCTTTCTTTTTTGATAAAATATTAACATTACAATTACAAATAGCAGGACAAAATGCACTTACTGGAAAAATAAAATAAAGAAAAAAAGAATGTAATAAATAAGCTTGAGGTTATAGGCTTTAGGCCAGTGGTTTTCAACCCTTTTCATATCAAGGCCCATTATTTATTCGGCATTTGAGCCACGGACCACCATTTGATGAGATTTAGACTCTCAGACCCAAGACTTAGAATATTTATTATCGTTGGATATGATTTTGTCCAGAATTCCATGCTGTATTGATGTGGTACTGTACCACATAGGAGAGAAATAGATCAAAATATCAATTATTTAATTAAGTAACGCAGATGTTTAACAATAATTTAACTCTTGAGAGCGTAAAATGAAACCAAATAAGGTCCATTTGGTTACCAAGTTACTCTCCATCATTTAGCTGGGGACCACCTGGAACCCCCTCAAGAACCACTAGTGGTCCCCGGACCACTGGTTGAGAACCACTGCTTTACTCATCACTGATTCTTCTGGTTTTCATATAGCTTTAGTTTTTGTACAAAACTAGCAACATATTGCCTCATCTGTTTTTTTATGTTTCATAAACTGAGTTACAGGGGCGTCAATTGCGTATGGCAGGCTATTGCAGCTGCCATACCCTGGCTCCAGGGGAGAAAAGAAAAAAAGTACTTTTTTGATAATAAATCGGGAAAATCAGGCAAAAATAAGAATTAAATAACATAACCCTAACCTAACCCGAATCCTAACCCTAAAACCGAAATAAAGTAACCAAAAACTGGAAAAAAACGAACCCAACCCGCCAAGAACCGCACAAAAATTTCGCGCGCGCGCGGGGGTGACCTCGTGCATGCATGCTGCGCGCGCGTGCATGAGGTCCCGTGCATGCTGCCATACCCTAGCTTTTGCTGAACTGACGCCACTGCTGAGTTAACACTGGAGTTACTGACGATTTCCATTTATGACGCTGACGCCACTGCTGAGTTAACACTGGAGTTAGACGATTTCCATTTATTCACTGTATTGCCTATTTTAATGTTTTATGCTTTTGCTTTTATTTTATTTTATTTTTTGTTTGCTTTATTGTTAAATTGGTTGTAACTGTAACTGTATTCTTGCTCTGTAAAGCACTTTGCGCTGCATTTCATGTCATGAAAGGTGCTATACAAATAAAGTTTATTATTATTATTATTATTTTGTCCACATGAGGGCAACAAAGACTGTTTAATAAAAACAGATCAACGGAGTCAGATCTTTACAAGTACTTCACACCATTACATTTATTACACTCACTGTATTAGTTAAATTCAATGGATTTAGATGAACGTTGTGTTTTTGCCCCTAGCTGTCTGTCAGTCAGTAAGTCTGACAGTCAGTCAGGGATTATTATATTCTAATTACAGTATAATTACGTACTTACTTTTCTCCCGGAATGAAATGTAAAGTAACGTATTGGTGTTCCAGGTCTAAATGGGTTTAAACAAGGGTTCTCTCAGTCCAATAGAACACAGTGCTGATACTGTACTTTTAATTTCCTCCTTGAGGACAGGGTTTAACAAAACAATTTTACATGTCACACAAAAAATAATCAGATAAACTTAAATAATTAGAAACTAGGACAAAAATAGGGAAGACTCCAATACAATTAAACATGAATTCTGATGCTCTGATTCACTGTTCAGATGGATGTAGCACTATTAACCATGACAGCACAACTCACTCACATCAAGCAGTCTCTATAAGTTTCTCGTGTAGTATAGTCCGTGAGCTGGTGAGCCAGTAGGGTTGGTTGGTACCATCTGAGGGGAATACTGCTCATAGTGAGTTTTGGCCAGGTATACATTATTATTACATTATACCACTACCAGATGTTACATGATTTTATTTCCATGTTGGTGTTGTTATTTGCTGTCCTGTTTGAGATCAATTGTGCAGGCCTCTTCTGTTCTAACTGCTTTAATACCTTGTTTTGTTTTTAATCTCACTGTATGTAAAACCAGTTTGTGAGTTATCTCTGTGAGAAGTGCTATGTGAGAAGTGCTATACAAATAAAATGTACTTACTTACTTACCAGAAAATGAGACAGTTAAATTAAACGTTTACAAATTAAGGTTATCAATTTTGCCAGCCATCTCCTTTGACGGAGCCCATGCTCGAGGTGGCCCCTCAAGTGCTTGAGAACAGTGTGGGTTAAGCATTCTCTGTGCCTTTTCAGCTAACTAGAAGGGTTTCTTTGTATCACTGTTTATCCTTATCCTGTAAGCTGTAACAATCCTTTAATAAAGATTATGTTACAAAGAATAATCACCATGAGAATTATTCCCCCCATATGGTACCGGTGGTGGCCCAAATTTGGGGTCCTGGCTCACAACTGGGGCTGGAACCTGCAGGATAATCGATTCCAGCCTCTTTAATACTATTTACTCTGTCAAGAATGAATGAATAAACGAGTTCGAGATTTTGCAAGCCATAGAGGTTCTTCGCATGTGTAAAAAAAAAAAAAACTGCTGAAAAAAGCACCTGCTGCAATGGTGATATTCATGTATGTAATGTCAATCCGGGAAAGCATCAGACTTGTCATGTCATTTCAGACTTTGTTTTTTCAGAGAACTGTTAGGATTTAGAAGGCATTTGTAGAATTAATCACTTACACACTTACAATAGCAGGCTATATTTAGTTTATTGAATTTCATAATAATATATTTCCTTAGAATCTATGTATCATGGTATTACATCTTTAGATATTTACAGAGGAAACCTTGAAAACAGAAATACATCTTGTGTAATGTATAGTCACTATGTTGTCACTGCCAGTAATACAGAACATGGAGTCTGAGCTATGCCCACCGTTTTTCAAAAAGAGAGGATCAATAATAAGAGAGACTCATCAGTTTGAAGTAGAATGACTCAGTTCTATGTACAGGTATAGGCTAAATTTGAAATGTGCGTTTTGGTGGCATGGGGAATGGATTGATAACACACAGAAAGCTACCACTGCTGCAATATTATCACATATTTTCTAGCACAAGGGGTGTATTCCTTCCCAAAAATCCCTATGACAATTGTTCCCCCTACATGTAGATGGTAAATCTGGGGTCCTATCTTACGGACTACATGAACTGGGGGTGGAACCTGCCTGATATTCGATTTGTCCCACTTACTGTAGGTCAAAAAATGTATGAATGAATGAATTAGTGATTCTGCAAGCAATAACTTTCAGCAAGGTATCAAGTAAGTCCAACAGAGTCTTTCAATGGACAAGGTATTGTCTATAGTCAAGTCAGAGGGAAGTGGCAGTGTGAGGGCAGTGTAGTGGGAATTGTTACTTGAGGGGATAATCAAAGGCTGCTGGTCTTTGGCCTACTCCAGGTAGGACAAACTTCATTTATGGTTGGGTTCGGGTTAGTTGGCTCGCCATCATGATCCTTTCAATCAAGATAAATAAACCTGGCCTGGAGTCATAGAAAAGGCCAAATTAAAATACGAAACAAAAACAGCAGATCTACAAGATCACAGATTAACTAAAAAACAGCTTATCTACAAGCATTGCATAACTTTCAGCCGTCTCCCCATTCGTGTCGCCATTGGCTTAAAGGAGTGAAGGACAGCCAGGACAGCCAATGACACTTAGGTGTCACTCAGGTGTCGCTTGGGTGTCGGACTAGGTCTTAGTCTGTCTGTAGAGCTGCCAGCTTTCAGCAAGCGGCTAAAAACACCTGTGATATTCATGTATGTAATGGTAAAATAAAAGTTATCCTATGCATTACCCACACTAAATTGTGTTAATTGAATTTCATAATACGTTTCCTTAGAATCTGTGTATATAAACATGGTATTAAATCTTTAGGTTATTTACAGTGGAAACCTTTGTGTAAAGGCCAGTCCACACCAATGGTTTGCAACGTAACTTACAACTGCAATACTTGCAACCATTTCCCCAAAGGCACCGGTCTGCAACTGGTCAGTCCAGTTTCTTGCCGTCACCCTGTCTCTACTGCAGTCACCCTGTCTCTGCTGCATTGAGGCCTGTGAGCTGTTGACCCTTGCCCTTGAAGGGTCATGTCCTGATCTGCTCCTACACTAATTTTAACAACTTTTCTGAAAAACATATTGTCTGAGCAATACCCACCATTTTCCAAAGAGATAATGTCAATAATAAGAAAAAAATATAGCTGCAAGCAGCAATTAGCGGTTTCGAGAATAATGGCAGACTGGCAGACTGTGACAAGAGTGGCAGACTGGCAGACTGGCAGACTTTGACAGAGTGGCAGACTGGCAGACTGGCAGACTGGCAGACTTTGACAGAGTGGCAGACTGGCAGAGTGGCAGACTGTGACAGAGTGGCAGACTGGCAGACTGGCAGACTGGCAGACTGTGACAGACTGTGGCAGACTGGCAGACTGGCAGACAGACAGACTGTGGCAGACTGGCAGACTGGCAGACAGACAGACAGACAGTGACAGAGTGGCAGACTGGCAGACTGTGACAGACTGGCAGACTGGCAGACTGTGACAGAGTGGCAGACAGACAAACAGACAGACTGTGACAGAGTGGCAGACTGTGACAGAGTGGCAGACAGACAGACAGACAGTGACAGAGTGGCAGACTGGCAGACTGGCAGACAGACAGACTGTGGCAGACTGGCAGACAGACAGACAGTGACAGAGTGGCAGACTGGCAGACAGACAGACAGACTGTGACAGAGTGGCAGACTGGCAGACAGACAGACAGACAGTGACAGAGTGGCAGACTGGCAGACAGACAGACAGACAGTGACAGAGTGGCAGACAGGCAGACAGACAGACTGTGACAGAGTGACAGAGTGGCAGACTGGCAGACAGACAGACAGACAGACAGACAGACAGACAGACAGTGACAGAGTGGCAGACTGGCAGACAGACAGACAGACAGTGACAGAGTGGCAGACAGACAGACTGTGACAGAGAGAGAGAGAGAGAGAGAGAGAGAGAGAGAGAGAGAGAGAGAGAGAGAGAGAGAGAGAGAGAGAGAGAGAGAGAGAGCAAAGTGCACATGTCTGAATTAACAGGGTCATGTTTTGCATAATGCAATTTAAATGTAAACTGTGACAAGTGGGGTTTGAGCCGTGGACCTTTGGCACATGAGACTAACACTGTATTGATCAAGCTATTCAATCCACAGCCTTGGTCAGTGAGAAGGGAGAATCCAACAAAACAAAACAAAACAAAAGAGGGAATGAAGTACATCATACATTGAAAACAACTACTCTCAATAAGCGTTTCATTTAACAATTGCATGTTTATTCATTGATACAGTCATGTTGTGTGTAATGCAATTGAGTTGAGGTCTGCATGAGGTGAGATTTGAACCGGCGACGCTCTGGTATCAAGGCAGATGATTAAGCCATTGGGCCAACAGACCCGAACTGATGAAAAGGGAGTTCACACACATGACACACTTTCACGCAAATTGCTCAGAAATACTGGATTTAAATGTTTTTCAAACTGCTCAAAATTGCAGACAATCTAAGGGCGGAGTTTACTGGTTAACAATTGCACATGCATTCATTGATACAGTCATGTTGTGTGCAATGCAATTATAATGAATTCTACATGACGTGGGATTCGAACCAGGAACCCTGTGGTTTCAAGGCAGATGATTAAGCCATTGGGCCAACAGACCTGTACTAGTGAAAAGGGAGTTCACACACATGACACACTTTCACGCAAATTGCTCAGAAATCCTTGGTTTAAATGTTTTTCAAACTGCTCAATATATTTCGGAATGGAAACTAGTGGAAAATAGTCGATCTACAAGCTCACAACGCGTTGCTATCTAAAAAGGTGTGAGATTGTAGATCGGCTATTTTCACAAGAAAGTATGTCATACATAAAAAAAAACTACTCTCAAAAGCATTTCGTGTTATTGTCTAAACATTGCAATTGTCTGAATTAACACGGTCATGTTTTGTACAATGCAATTTAAATGTGAACTGTAATAAGTGGGATTCGAACCAGGGACCTTCGGCACATGAGACTCACACTCTACTGGTGGAGCTATCCA
Source organism: Gymnoscopelus microlampas (assembly GCF_963454915.1). Classification (NCBI taxonomy): domain Eukaryota; kingdom Metazoa; phylum Chordata; class Actinopteri; order Myctophiformes; family Myctophidae; genus Gymnoscopelus; species Gymnoscopelus microlampas. The sequence continues at coordinate 7,368,284 of NC_139939.1, forward strand.
ATACACAGCCTTAGACAGTGAAAAGGGAGAATCCAACAAAACAAAACAAAAGCGCGAATGAAGTACGTCATACATTGAAAATAACTACTTTCAAGTATGCATTTCTCGTCATCTTTAACAATTGCACATGTATTCATTGATATAGTCATGTTGTGTGCAATGCAATTATAATTAAGTCTACCTGAGGTGGGATTCGAACCGGCTACCCTATGGTTTCAAGGCAGATGATTAAGCGAACAAGCTATTGAACCAACACACCTGAACCTGTGAAAAAGGGCCTCAAACATGTATTTGACACAGTTTCATGCAAATGGCTCAGAAATCCTGGATTTAAATGTTTTTCAAACTGCTCAAAATTGCAGACAATCTAAGGGCAGAGCTTACTGGTCAAAGTGATACATGTGTTCCTCATGAGTCAAGGCACATGTGTAAGCAGGTTTAACGGCTGTCGGCCAAACGAGGCATGACTTTTGCCTGTTTAAAGTTTGCATTTTCAAAAAATTGCTATAGCGCCCCCCTTTGACCAATTGGAGTAAGATTGGTTTCAGTGATACTTGGAAGGACCCTCTACAATATTGCAAAGTGTCAAACAAATGTGAGTCTGCATGTATGTGTTAGGGGCAGATGAATAATTTAAAAAAAGCTGCAATTTTCATTGGCTTATAAAAGCTTAACGTTTTCACTTATGGAAAATCCGCTTGGTTACGTCTGTCGGCATTGGTCCAAAGTTCATGTGTATACAGTTTCGTACAGATTGCTCATAAATCCCAGGAGGAGTAGGCTTTTTACTGCTTTTTACTGCTTTTCATAGAATTCGAAATGGTGGGAGATCTAAAGGTCAGAGGTCAAAAGTCAAACAGTGAAAGTTGTTAGGCATGAGGAGACGCATGTGTGTATCAAAGTTTCATGGCTGTAGGTGAAACAGGGCATGAGCTGTACCTGTTCAAAGTTGGCATTTTCAATTGAGTGCTACAGCGCCACCCTTTGGCCAATGTTTGTGAGTTTCGGGTTTTCGCCGTTTGGCATAGCCCTCTACCATATTGCAGAATTTCATAAAAAGTGACCACGCGGTTAGGCCAGAACTGGCAAAACCGGCGGAAGATCATGAACTCTTACAGATGTAATAAGGCTTCGAGCCTATTGGCCTCGAAACCTTAAAAAACATCAGTTTGTAGTGGAATGCCCCATTCGGTTCTATCTATCATTTTGAAAAGTGTGTTTTGGTATGGGGTTATGAATGTAGTGATAACACACAGAAAGCTACCACTATGCTATCACATATTTTCTAGCACTAGGGTTGTATACCTTCTCAAAAATCATTGGGGCAAAGGGACATTATTGCAATCAAGAGTGGTTAACAAATCGAGACTGGCTTGTGTTTTGCAGTACTAAAAAACGACTGATATGTCACGTCAGTATCTGCGCTCGCGGTGGTCGCAAGGTGCGGGGGACTGGACTGTTTTTTTTCACACTCACTCAAACTATCTCTCTCTCTCTCTCTCCCTCTCTCTCTCTCTCTCTTGCACGCACGCACGCACGCACGCACGCACACACACACACACACACACACACACACACACACACACACACACACACACACACACACACACACACACACACACACACACACACACACACACACAAGTACTACAAGGAAGACTCATGCTTGTCCTTATTTGTACTACTTGTGCAATCTTCCTTTGTGTCTGAACTTCTGTCAGCTTCCTCCTTTCCCTTCCAGAGACAGATGAGTGGACAGATACAGCTGTTGAACACATGCAACACTGTGCAGACTGGCAAACCATACGAAAAGACACCGTTGCCTGTGACTTGAACAACCGAGAGCAACAATACAGGAGCCCAGCAAATGAAGTGGCAGATGGTCACAGGCCATAAAACTAGTGACTCTCTCTCTAGAGTCTCTGGTGCAACATTCTGTCTCTTACACTTTCTGAAGCGGCTCATCACAATAACAAGAATGGGAAACACAAGTCCAAAAAGGAAGCGGGAAACCATCACGGCTTTCATGACATCGTCATTCTCCTTACAACCGGATCCATTGGTCCTGTCGTTTTTCTGCAGCTCCCTGGACAGTAAGGAAGGCACGGCTAAAACAGCTCCCAGGATCCAGCTGAGAAGGACCGTACTGCCGGACACATCGGGGAGGCATTTCTTAGGGACACACCAGCGCACGTTCCAGAAGGTTATGATGAGCGTGGTGGAGAACATGTTGACAAACGTGACATAGGAGCCCAGCTTGCACATGGAGCTTCCAAACTCCCAGGAGAAGGAATTGAAAGCGCTGATCAGATACAGAGGAAGGAAGAGGCAGCGGATGAGATGTGTGATCGCCAAGCCGAGGATCTGTGTCCATCGGGCCAGTTTCTGCTTGTATTTGAAAAGGGCCACGATCACAGCCAGGTTGAGCAGCAGCCCGAGTAGAGCGAATGAGTAAGCCGACACGTATAGGAGTCTGAGCGATTTGACCAGTTGATCAACAGTTGGTTTGATCACTTTATTTGGAATGATGGTCCCCCAAAAGTTATCAGGAGCAAGGCTATAGTCATAATCTGGAGTAGGGGAGGTGTCCATAATGTTATCCATGACCTTGAGAAAGGAAGAACATAAACATTTTACATTGGGAATTAGAACAACCTAAAATAAATCTTTGAAAATGCCTGTAATATCATTAATGTAAGGTTGACAAAAAAATCATACATACAGATAGAGTGTGGATTGAGATTCAATCAGAAGCGCTAATTTAAAATCTGATTAAAGACGCACTGAAGTGACATTTTCGGGCATTTTATTTTGAAGGTTCAGCCTGAAACGTCGGCGCAACGACTCTAATCCAATCAGAAGGTCCCATCCCTTCAGGCTATGGGACGTTGGATCTCAATCACTTCAGCCGTGGGCAACACGGCTAGTGTTTGTTTACAAGTGAGAGAGAGACGGCCAGTGAAGCGCGTTTGCTACTACCTGGCTTATTTCTAACCTATAATGTTTTCAGATACATATTTTAGTGTGCAGATGAAGTTTAAAATGAGTAATACACTCATCTTCAATGAGATTCAAAACGGAGTATCTCTGTAATTAAAATCAGCTGTGTTTGAAGAACGTGCAGCTATGGGAATCAAACAGGTGCATGTAATCAAGATTCATTTATATTCACGAAGGTCGAGTTATGTCATCACGCAGCACGTTTTCGTTTACAGGAAGTAATTAAGATTGGCTTTTTAGGGACTTTAGATGTAAAAATACACAAAAATGTTTTTTTTTCATTTTTTTTGGCATCTATTGTTAGGTATGCCCATATGATGACCACGGATATGCTCTAAAAGTGTGAAAAACATATTTTTCATTTCACTACACCTTTAATCTGCAAAAAGAGAAAGAAACAAATATCCATAAAAGAGTGCATTTAGGGTTAAATGCGAGCACTAGTAGTAGGAGGTGGCCGTTGCCATCGACTGCATCCTCAAATGACACCCCTGAGGGAGTTGTCATTTCCTCTGTTTAACATTGTTACTGTAGTTGCGCTCAGGGGTCAGCACCATGCCAGCTTGTGGTGGACATTTTCTCAAATTGATTTTTGCCACGGACATATAAAATAAGTGGTCAATAATATTACCAGAAACCATAGGAAGAGAATGGGGAGGGCTAATAGTCTATTTGGATACAGGATAGGTGGGCACTAGGGACATCTGGGCACCTCCATGTAAAATTGGCTATTTTGTCCAAAAATCCATGTGACCATGCACGGTACATCATTATCAGACTTAATTTTATCCTTCAACTTATTGTTTATACCCCAAAATGACTAGATATACAGGTTGTGTAGCAATTTATAGCAATTGTAGAAAAACCTTTTGTCAAATGTTTAAGCATGTTTTAATCATATTTTAATTCACTTAAAAAACTTTTCCAAACATTTCCTCTTTTTTTTTTTACATTTTGTAAAAAATAGCAAATTTAACAACTAGGTGCCCACTCTTCCTTGGTTTCCACCTACCCTGTTACCGTCTATTTGACCAACTATTATAGGCTATTAGTTTTCTGGACCACATGGTCAACGTTATGATGTAGGCTAAATAACAGCAGTTAAATGCACTGACTGTAAACAATAATGCACAGCTAATGATGCACACTAAAGTTACCTGTTTGCCCTCTCCACCCCCCCTCTCTTCTCTCTTTGTCTATTTCTCTCTCTGTGTTCTCTCTCTCTCTCTCTCTCTCTCTCTCTCTCTCTCTCTCTCTCTCTCTCTCTCGACCACAAACAGCAAGCAAAGCAGTCGTGACTCGTGCTGACTACATTAAAAGTTGTAACGCTTGCTTGTACTCAGCCGATAATGAACTTGGGGTCAGCTAATTGTCCTAGTTTCATATCCATTTGACATTTAACTTTCCCACGACATTAAGAGGGACTTCATTCTCTTCACTTCCTCCAGTGACTACCAAAACGCTTGCCCCTCAGTAAACTATGCCTAAACTTAGTCATATTCCTAAACTTAACCTCAGTAAACTATTCATAAACCTAGCCTTGTTCCTAAATGTAACCTCAGTAAAACTATGCCAAACTCTAAACTTATTTCTAACCTTATCCTCAGTAAAACAAATACAACTAGAAAAAGTGCTCCTCGGAGCACAGGGCTCCGCCAGGTCAGGTAGGTTATTGTGGGCCAGCAATGGTCAGAATTTGCCAATCAGGATGGGAACGGAACCATATTGATCAATTGACTATAGAGATAATGTGTACCGATTTGCATACATTGCACTATTATAGTGCCACCAGGAGGTCGACTTTTGCAACACTTTTCTTTCACCGCAATCGGACGCTGCGTTCATGATTTGTGGCATTTTGTTCAAAACGGGCCACTCCTGCAAACTTTAGATGTAAATTTTAGCCAATCAGGATGGAATATGAAAAATCCAACAGATCCGTCTTCATCACATGATAGAGATCATGTGTACCGATTTGCGTGCAATTTGGATGAAATATCTGAAGGCTTAATATCAAGAAATGTGTTTTACATAAGTCGGCCTCCTGGTGGTGATGTATAAAAGCAACTGTGAAAAAAGCAGGGCAAAGGTTTTTCCTTGGCCTCTAGAGAGTTTGCATACAAAGTTTTACACAGATCGGTGCAGTTTTAGGTAAAAACACAAATCGGCCTGCTATAGCGCCACCATGAGGCTGATTTAAAAACATTCAAGTGCCAATTCTTCCACGGCCTGGTGGGAATGTGCATGCAAAATTGCATGGAAATTGCACGCTGTGTTCATGATTTGAGGCATTTTGTTCAAAGCGAAGCACTCCTGCAAACTTTGGAAGCCAATTTTAGGCAATCAGGATGGAATATGAAAAATGTGAAAGGCCCATTTTGTTTAATGACTATAGAGATACTGTGTACTGATTTGTGGGATTTTTGGACAAAATCTATAGGAGTACTGTAAAAAAATGTCTTTTGCACAAATCGGCCTCCTGGTGGCGCTATAAAAGTAGAGGCATTTTTTTTATTTGCCCCTCGGAAATGCAGGTTCCACACAGAGATTCCAGACTAATATCTACGCAGTGAGATATTAGTTCATTTTTTCACCGGGGGTCCCCAGCTAAATGTGTTAATACTGTACTGCATTACAATAATTTTAACCACATTATCCATTTAAACGTCGGCCATTCAAAAATAGCAGATGTACAAGCGTGCAGCGTGGCACGAAGTGAAGAAAACTTTGTAGATCATTATTATTACGAAACATAGCCTATTCTATTCTTTGTCCATTAGATAATTGCTGATCTACATGCTCACAACGCGTCACGATGCAACATGTTGTGAGCTTGTAGCTCAGATATGTTTGAAAAAGGTTTTTACAATTATATATTTTTTATAACGTACTTGGTGCTATGTAAATATTTTTTTATGTCAATACTTAGGCCTATGTATAGGTCTACTTTTACTCATTGACATGAGTGAATGTTTTGAATACAGGCATTTTACGTGTATGTATGTATGTATGGTATTGCTACTTAATACTTAAGTAAAAACAAACATCTGAGTACTTCTTCCGCCTCTGCATGAAACAGACTTTAATGCAAACAGCAGGGTGGTGGACTTTATAGTTTTCTTTAAAACTATAAAACATGACAGCTGACTTTCACTTTTTTTTCACTGCAACACGCACAACCCTGCTGTCTGTATTTACAGTCAGAAATGCATTTTTATTCACTTATAAGGATTAGCCACACACATTGTACATGAGCGGTTGTTGTTCTTACCTTGGCTGTGTTTTCTAGCCGAATAAATGACAACTGTAAAGGTCCAGAGAGGAGAAATGTAGGTCATGTGCAGACTCCCAGTCAGATATACTTCTGTGAAGACGCTGTATCTAAACAACACTTACAGGAAGGAGGGACTTAGATTTCCTCCAATTCCTCCAATCAAGAGAGTGATTCAAGACAGTGGTTCTCATCCAGGGCCGTGTTTATGCACAGGCAATGTAGGCACATGCCTATGTCTTGTCGGGGGGGGGGCCGAAAAATGCCCCCCAAAAAAAAAAAAAAAAATGTAAAAAGTTTTTTTTTTTTTTTTTTTTTTAATTAAATAACATAAGCCTAACCTAACCCTAACCCTAACCCTAAAACCGAAATAAAGTAACAAAGAAACGCTCAAAAACGGCCACAATCCGCGAAATAACCGCAAAATTACCGCATGGGTCGCGCACATGCACGCGCGCTGCGCGCGCGTGCATGTGCGCTGTGGGGGGGGGGCCCGAAAACTGTCCGTTGCCTAGTGCGCATTTTGACATTAACACGGCCCTGTTCTCATCATCATCATCATCTTTATTTAAACTCTGAGTACAGTTGAGGGGCAAGCCCTCATTTTCAATGTAGCCGAGGTTACAATAATAGACACAGTCCAAATCCATTACAGATTGACAAAATGAGTAAAATGACAAAATAAAATAACTTAAATAGTACCTGAAACAAATCAACTAAATGAATTAAAACAGGCGCAATAAGGACCATTCCTCTGAACTGACCAAAATGATGGCAAGGAGCTGATTTTTAAAGGAGTAGTTCACCCACAAATTACTTCAATTACACACTCCATGAGGCCTTGAGTTCATGGAGATCTTTGGAGGGTTTTGTTGCAATCCTAAGCCAATAATTTGATGACCGGTGTCCAGTAGAAGACTCACAGAGTCACCTACTGAGTCTCATATTGACCGATGACCGACAAATTACTGGCTTAGGAATGTGACAAAAACAAAAACAAAATCCATGAATTCAAGGCTCTATGGGGTGTGCAATTGCTGGAAAATAAGTCATTTTTTTGGGTGAACTACTCCTTTAAAGACTTTTCAAGAAGCTCATTCCAAGAAGTCCGGCCGCTGACAGGGAAAGTTGCCTTTCCCAGCTCTGTCTGAACATGAGGAACCTTGAGCATTAAAACATCACTGGACATTGTACTGACATTGTTCTGTGTCAGCATGGAACAAATAGAAGCAGGGAACATTCCAGCAATTTTCCAGCCAGGGAACCTGAGAACAGAAGATTTGTGTAAAAAATATTGTTCAAAAACAGCAGATCTACAAAATCACGATTATGTTGCTTTGCGACGTGTTGTGAGCTTGTAGATTAGATTAGATTAGGCAAACAGGAATTTATCCAGTAGCCTATAGTGTGGGAGTGAAGAGGTAAGAGGTAATTAAGTCAAGTCAAGACAAGACAAGACAAAAATAACTTTATAGTATTATACACCAATCATAACTGAGAATACTATGAGAGGATGCATGAGTCACTGTTTTTTTTTGTGGTACAATAACATAATTTATTTTTTGTCGTTATTAGGGCATCTTTTTAACATTTAAGTATAATTCATTTTTTTCATTATAAAGTAATATCCTATTTTATCCAAAAGCATATGACAGTGCGCAAATAGGAAAATAATTCAATGCAAAATGACTAACATGCCAAAACTTGAAAAGTAAGCTCATCCCCACCAGAGCGGGTTACCTGGGCTGTGTCAGTCATGGGGTACAGCCAGCCGTTTAGCGTGTGTGTGTGTGGGTGTACACACCATACAAAGGGGATTTGTAGGGATTTTAAGTTCATTAAAACGTTCAAAAAGAACATCTGGAGAAGACAGACTCCCTTTCGAATGGAGATAAACAAGCTCTTTCATAGTTCAGGAGCTCAAGGTCTCTTAGATATGAGAAAACAAAACTTTATTGCTAAATATTTGTCAACCAGTAATCTAGAGTAGTTAGCAAAACAGAGGCTTGGTTCATAACGGACTGGAAAACCTATAGATATCAACAGACACCATCAGGGAGGCTATATTTCTAGCTCAATAAGAAGAGAGGCAGCCTGTGAATCCATAGGTCGCTGGTTTGATCCCTGTCCCCAACAATGCATTGAGGTGATCATCATTTGGAATTCTTGCTTTGTTACAAACATACTCCTGGTAGCCTGTCTGTCTGTCTGCCTCTCTTTCTGTCTGTCTGCCTCTCTCTCACTCTGTCACTGTCTGTCTGTC